>NW_004955419.1:26872727-26904386 GCF_000276665.1 Chinchilla lanigera
TGGCGCCCGGGGCCTGGGGCTGGGCGCGGGGTGCCCCCCGGCCGCCGCCCAGCAGCCCACCGCTCTCCATCATGGGCCTCATGCCGCTCACCAAGGAGGTGGCCAAGGGCAGCATCGGCCGCGGCGTGCTCCCCGCCGTGGAGCTGGCCATCGAGCAGATCCGCAACGAGTCACTCCTGCGCCCCTACTTCCTCGACCTGCGGCTCTACGACACCGAGGTGAGTGTCCCGCCGCCAGTGCCGTCGGGGACCTGGGGGCGGCGAGGAGGGGCGAGTGTTGGACAGAGGCAAGCACCAGCCCTTGGCTGGAGCTGGATTAACCCGCCCCCGCCTGCCGAGGGCACGGTGGACTGGGGCTTGGTGAGCACCCTCAAGTCTCTCTGGGTTTGGCTGGCAGCTGGTACCCAGATTTGCCAAGCATCCTCCTCCGTTGGGATTGTATGTATGTGAGTGCGCGTGTATGTGGGGGAAATAGAAAACTAGGGTCTGCTTTGACCACAGAAAGAGTGGAGACGTGGAGTTGGACCCCTAGAAGGCCTGCAGTGGTTGCCCCTGACCAAGTGCCGCTGGTGGGGGCTTTAGGGTCCCGGGTGGGAGGAGCAGGCGCACTAACTGCAAACTGGGCCATGTGGGGCCGGAGGGGCCGCAGGCCTGTTCACAGTCCACCAGGAAAGCTGAAGAGCGCTTAAAGGTCCAGGGGGCTCAGGGGCCCGGCAGGCATGCGGGCACAGCAGGAAGAGCTGGCAGGGCGTGTGTCGCGCACTGGCAGGTGTGGAGCTTCGGGATCTGCAGCGCTGCTGCCTGGACGTGTCCAGCGCTGCCCGCTGCCTCAGAGGTATTGGGAGGAAAACCCCCTCGGGTTAGTTGCTCAGAGTGCCTGGGTAGGTCCTGCTCTGGGCGCGCGGTGGTGTCCAGCTGTTGGCCGAGCGGCTGCGGGCGCAGTTTTCTCCAGGCGCAGACTTGAAGCGTCCTAGAAGCCGGAGCACGGACTTGGAGCGCAGCAGCGGGCTCCCCCTCCCGGCCTCCTTCTCAGAGATTTCCATCCCAAGACCCCTCACGCACCCTTGGTTTGGGTTTCACCCAAAGCCCCAGGGCAAATTTTCACCACCAGGCGAGCGCTAGAACAGAGGAGGACTGGAGAAGCGATCTCTAGCTTCATACAGTCGGATTTGCGAGTTTCTCCGGACTGAGGAAGTCCCTACGCATTGGGCGCAGCGCCTGAGATACGGCCTGAAGGGGGCAGTGATTTTCTGTGCAGTGGGTTTGGTTGGCGCCTCTTCTATCGCTCCAACCACCGCCGAGGCGCTAGGATTGGTCTCGCTTCCCGGGGCTCCCGGGGTGAGTCTCCTGGAGCCGGGGTGCAGATTCCTTTGGGGAGGAGGATTGCTACTCTGGCGATGCAACCTGGGCTTTGCTTCCTTCTCTCCTGATCCTTTTATGTCCCCAGGGAAAGAGCAGAATCTAGATCATATCTTATTCTCCATCTCCCCGATCCACTGAAGAACCAGCCTGCTTTGTGCTGTAAATAAAAGGTGAAGGAACGGGTGGCAGTTGGCCGCGCTGCGCGCAGGCTGCTGCAGGCAGAAAGGCGTCCTCGGCCCCAGGAGGATGCCAGCTGAGTGGCTGTACAGGGCTAACCGGGTGTGAAATTATTTTCAAATGACATTCCTGTCGCCCTCATATTTGCCCGACCATTTCAAGTTCTTCAGGGTACTTGTCCTGCACACATAAATGGAGAGAGCATGCAATTACACGGAGGCACCTCTTCTTGGCACTGTGTCCTCGTTGCCTCCCTGCATATTCTTCTGGAAGGGACACCAGAGAGAGCTCGCACGGGCTCTTTGGAGACAAAAACAAGTGTAGACAGGGCATCCCTGCTTGCATCATCACCAAGTATTATGCGCTGCACAATGCCTTCGCTGTCACTTCTTCCCTTTAAGAAGATTCCTTGGAAGAGATTTCCTCCTGGCTTGTTTGTGGCAGTGAAGGGGTTGCGTGGTTTCAGGGTGTGGGTGGAAGCTATCACATTTTGTTTTTCAAGTGTGTCTGTGATGACTTTCTGAGTGAGAGGGACCCGAGTCAAGAAGATGAGGCAGTCAGAGGCTCTTGAGCAGGGATATTTTGGAAACAGTGGGAAAGAGGACAGAGGATTATTTCAGCCTCATGCTAACAGGGAAGGTCTGTAGCTATTTCAAAGGGCCACATGCAGGGCTTTGGGGAAGGTTGAACTGGGGTTCAGCACTCAGAAACTGGTCTCCCTTGTGACCTTGAGCTCTAGATCTAATCTCGCTAAGCCTAGATGTTCACATCTTAAACAGTGAGGATCTTATATCTACTCTGCAGGGTGGTGATGTGAGGCTTACAGGAAGGTGCCTTGAGCTGCCTGGCTCAGCCTCGGGTGCTGTCTGGCACGACATAAGCACTGGATCAATGATTCTGCCTCCCTTCCTTCATTTTTATTGGGTGTGGATTCACAAATAAAACACAGTGGCTTTAGATGTGATAACATGGTCACAATTAAAATATTGCATGCTTCCTTCTTTTGCTTACTTTTGAAGTCTCCTGGAGAGTCAGTGAAGTTATCCCCAGCAAGAATAATTTTGGCTGACAATCAAATATATTATCTTCTGCTGTGAGGTATCCCATTTGGGAGAGTGCTCAGATGATATAATTACCTATTTTTTTCCAAGTGACCTCGTCTTTACAGCAGAGGCATTTTTTTCTTCGAGCCACAGTGAAGGAAGAATCTGTCTGGGTAATTGGCAGCAAAATCCAAGGCGCTCTGAAGGGTATTTGTGGACGATCAGAGTGTGTGGTCCTGGTTATTCAGATGGCCTGTGTTTGTGCAGTGTGTGTACTGCCTAAGTACTTGCCTGCCGTTGTGTCACTTATTGTCTGAAGATCTGAATGCAAGATAGATGTGATGAACAGATTTTGGCTGGCTTTGCTGACATTTATTGTCATTCCCTGGTTGGTGACTATGGCATCCAGGATGGTCCACATGGCCTGCAAAAAGGATGGAGCAAGGAATGGATTAATCTGGTGTCTGGGGATAGGCTGTCTCAGTAAAGGTGATATATACATGTATCTTGGTAGACACCCTACTGTAATGGGGAAAATGATAACTTTCAAAGCCCTATTCAATGACATGTGTGGGTAAAATGGAACACCTTTCTGTCAGAACCTCAGCATCTCTGGTATAATACCAAACGGTTTCAGCAAATGCTTGTTTATGTATTCCAAAGAGGTTTCATGATATGAAAACACATGCAAAACTGAGTGTGGTGGCTCATGCCTGGAGGCTGACGCAGAAGAATGGCCAGTTCCTTAGAAGCTTAGTGAAATCCTGTCTCCAAAGAATATTGGGGAATATGTAGTTCAGTGCAAAGACCCTGTAATCAGTCCCCAGTTCAAAAGAAAAAGAAAAAAAAAAACCAAAGACAACCAAGGAACCAAACATACAAACACAAGCAAGACACTGAAAACACATAAAAAGAAGCATCAGAAACTACATAGAAGCATAAAGTTACAATCCCCAAGCTAAACTGGTTATTGCATTTTGAATATTAAAGTTTTGCCCTGAGCTCCTAAGCAGGTAAAAAGGTAAACTTGGTGGATTACATTACTTATGGGTTTGATTAAAAGAATGTGAAAGACAATATCTTCTAAAAAAGTTTTATAGGAGATTCAGATGTGTTGTCCATGTGAGTTTTCTCCTTCACTGTTAGCCACATGAATAAAGTAAGATAGCAAGCAAGGAATGAGTTTAAAAAATAACATTGGTTGTTCTGATTTGATTATTGTTCATTTTAGAAGAATTGAAAATTACAGAGAAGCATAAAGAAAATAATTGCCCCTCATCCACCTCCACAAAATAATTGCATTTAATAATTAGCATTATTTCCTTCCGGTTGCCAGTGTTTACTGTATTTTTCACTTTAAATATTGTGTTTAATTCGGTTAATATCATATCATGAGTATTTCCCCTTCATCTTCAAATCCTTTCTCTGAAAATTTCTAGTGGCTGTATACTATTATATCTTATAGGGGCACAAGTATTCATCACTTCCGTATTGTAGGATTTATGTTTTCTCACTTGCTGGTATTTTTAAATGTTCTGTAGTAAACTAAAGGAAAGTTCTGGAAGCCAAAAGACCAGAGTCAAGGTGTACAGCTTGTAGGGAAGCCATCATGAGACAGCTTGGAAAAGTCACCAGAGAGAACCTGGTGACTGGTGAGCATGTCTTTTACTACAGCAGCTTTGCCAGATATCTCTTCTCTTACTCCTTGTGCTTTAGAAAGGATCCCAGCAGCTGAAGAACTGGGGCTGAACTCTGTAAGTGTTTATCTGGTGTTTCACCATAACCCTCATTTGAGAGATGCAACCAGTGAATGGAGAACAGGGCAAGAACCTATTAATCATTTTTGATGTAAGATAGGAAATAAGAATGGAGGTGGCTGCATAATTCTGTGAACATACTAAAAACCAAGGAACTGTGCACTCGAAGAGTGGGTATTACAGTGCGTGAATTATATCTCAAAAAAACTGTTCTTAAAAATAAAAAGATAGATCATGAGCTCTTTTAGGATCAGGCTCCCATCTTCTTTGTAGCTATGGCTGCCTTGCCCAGCATGGTACCTGGCCCTTAGTAAGTGTAATGCTTAGGTCTCTCGTTGCAAAAACCCAAATTTTACTGGTTCATATCACTGAGCAAACCTAAAGTGTGCTGTATTCAGGCATGGCTGAATCCAGAGGCTCAAATGAGATCTTTAAAAATTGTTCCTGTCTGTATCTTGGCTCTCTTTTCCTGTTGGCTTCATTCTGGGGCAGGCTGTCCCCATGTGGTAGCACAGATGGCCTCTCGCAGCTGCAGGTCTGCACACTCCCAGTTTAGAAACTCCAGTAAGAAGAACGTTTCTTTCCCAACTGTTTCAGCTGCAGTCCCAGACTTGGGTCTTACTGACCTGGACTGGGTCATGTGTTCAACTCCAGGCCAATCATATGGTATTGGTAGGCCAGGCCTGGGATGTCAGCCAACCTTCCCTGAAGGCAGGGGGAAGTGAGGTCAGTCCCGCCCAACCATGTGAATGCAGAGTGGAGAAGAAGCGATGTCTGCAAGGAAATTAGAAACTGTTAGAGGGATGTGGATGCCACTTGGGGCTGATCGCAGGTATACACAAAGGCAGGCACTTAGAAAATGCTAAATTGAAGAAAGAGATGCCAGGTGCCAAGGGCATTTAGAAAAGGAGGCTATATCTGGGTTAGGAGAGGCGCCTGAGGAAGAGAAGTCAAGATGAACCTGGAAGATTGAATAGAACATGGATACAGAGGGCACATGCCTTGGGAAGTAGAATAGATCCCAGAAGGGTCCCTCGATTGAAGGAAGGAGGCCACAAAGCATGAGGTGTAATTGGGAAGCACTGAGTTGGTGTGTTTAGGAGGTAAAGGTAGCCTTGGTGCTGGACGTGGATGGCCTTGAAGCTGTGTCAGGCAGGATGGGCTGAGAGGACCCATGGGAGGATTTGGAATAGGAGCATGATGTGATGAAGGTGGTAGGAAGGCAGAGGCCGGACTGTGGACAGAATGATCCTGGAGAACAAGAAGCCAGGAAGTTCTATGCAGCTGAAGGAAGAGATGCTGGGCCTGAATGGAGACGAGGAGGCAGCGTGCAATGTGTGGGGACCGGACGGCATCAAGACCCAACAGGACAAGAGGGGCAACAGAGAGGGGGCAGTGGGCTGAGGGGATATAGGTCCCCCACATCTCACCCAGTTCCAGCACATTCTCACCCTGTCACTGCTGAAAGAACCCTGGCTTCAGGGCCAGGAAACCAGGGCTTGTATCACGATTTGGATCCCACTTGCCTGCTTGGTGACCTTGAGCAAGTCAGTATGCCTCATTTCTTTCTCATTCTTCCTTTACATTGAGCTACATCCCAAGCCCCTCTTAAATTTTGAGAAAGGGTCTTACTAAGTGGTCCTCACTGGGCCCAAACTTCTGATCATTTGCTTCAGCCTCCCTTTGCTTCAGGCTCCTTCCAGCCTCCAACCATCATGCCTGGCTTTATTTCTCCATCTATAAAATGGGACTTGTGTACTAATGGCTTTAGCAGGTGCGTGAGGAACCAATGAGAGGATCTTGGTAGTACAGTCAAACTGATGCTTGGCATGCAGTGGGTGTCAGCAAATATTTGCTGCTTTTTGGTTACCATTATTATCATTGCTGTATAATATGAGGATAATTGTGCTGTCTTCACAGGGCTGTTAGTAGGAGTAAATAGTAGATGTGGAAACTTCAAATACAAGGGAACTGTAAGGTAGTTTTCTGATGCTTCATTGCTAAGGAGTATTGACAAAAGAGGATGCGAACACCAAGGTCTTCATTGCTGTGTGTGTCCTGCATGCTTCTTGTTTTGCCCTGTGTCATGGCTACATTGGTCTCTTCTCTTTGGGCTGTAGCTTTGTGAAGTCAGTGTCAGTCTGATCCCCAGAGCTGGATGGGGTTAGGTGTGCAGTGGCCATGAGGAGGTAGTTGTGGGACTGAACTGTAAAGGAACGGCTTTAGCATCACATTAGGTGGTTTGCCTGGATCACTTCCCTAGGGCCCTCACCCTTCCTCATCTCAGAGCTTAAGTATGCCATATTTGAGGAAGAAATTGGCTACCAAGTTGCTACTGCCTTCCATAGGCTTCCACTAGCACTGACCCCTGAGCTTCCCAAAATGAGGGCAGTGCGTTGGCTATGCTAGTCCTCCACCCATTCCCAGACCTAGGCAGGGACTCATAGGTGTACGTCCTCTGTCCCAAAATTCCTTTTCAAAGAGGATGAGAGGAAGTGATGGGTGGGTTACCAAGGGCCTGTTTAGTACTTGGCATTGTGCTAATGTTTAATAGGCTGTCTTATGAGTGTCGAGAAATATCAACTTTGGCATATAGAGATCTGAGATTTCAGCAAATGAAATTTGTAGCTGGAAGTTTGACATAGCAATGCAAATAGAGATGCTGAACAAATAGGCAAATGGGATATACATTTTCAGTTAGGATAGACTTGGTATACCATATTAATAAACAGATCTTGAAACCTTGGTTGCTTAACTCAGTAAAATTTATGTTGGGCTCATATAGCGTCCTGTGCATGTCAAAGGTCCTCCTGGATGACTCTCCTGCAAAATATAAGAATCTGGGCTGCTTTTGTGTTGTGACTCATGAATCTTTTGACTTCAAGAGGGTATGGCCAGAGAGCAGTCTAAGGGGGAGTCACACTGAGTTTTTAATCATCATTACACAGAAGTGACAATGTTATTTCTGCTCTTCTTTCACTAACTAGACGAAGCCACTGGCCAACCTGACTTCAGAGGAGGCTGGGAAGTGTAGAGCAGCATACAGATGTCATGAGCACTTGTCATTTGGGATCCTTCAGGAAGGAGATGCCAAGGTAGAAATATAAGTATCAGAGATCTTGGGGGCTACACCTGTGAAAGACAAAGGCATAGATAGGGAATGCCCTGACCCTGATGCTGTTCTGATACCTGTGTAAGGGGAGGGGGTGGGTGGAGGAGAGTTGGGTAGGAAGAATTTCAGATGGAAAGGTGGCTCTTAAGAAGTCTTGAGCAGGACAATGGTAAGCTATGGAGAAAGACTATCCATGAAGGCATCCCATGATGGACCCAAGAGTCAGGCTGTGGGACCTGTACTGGGATATGATGACATGAGCTGAATGCTTTTGCTAGATGACTGCACCTCCCATCAGTTCTCTCTTCAAAGGAGATAACAGGCCTATCTAGCTGGATGCCACAGACACAACCTGTTTCTGCCACATTGCCCTGGTGCAACACACTGATTTAGAGAACCTCCTACCAGGGCTTGTGCAAGACTGCAATACAGAGATGGCTGATTTGCAGACCCTGTCTTCAGTAGCTCACTGTCTAATGGGTGGTCAGGCCAGATAGACGCAATTGCACAGGATACAATCCAGTCATGATAGGGGCCAGCAGAGAGTCCTGGGAAGGCCTTCTCTCCACCAGACACCTGCTTGCTCATTTCCCATGTTGTTTGGGGACTTCCCTTCTCTTACTTTTTTGGTTATTTACTTTGGTTCTAAGAAGGTGAGAAAATTAAATGGCATAGTTTGCCCAATGAGCAGCTGCATTGCATCTGCTACCTTACTTTCTTCTTCTCTGTGGTTATATAACAGCATGCCATGAGGCTGGTGAAATGCCTCCCCTCTGCACCTGGCTGTGTAGGGAAGAACAGGTGTTTGGGCTGAAAACGTGGCGATGGGAGCCCCAGAGAGAGACCGAGGTCTGGGTTCTTGTACTAGGTTAGTTGCTGAGACTGTGGGAAGTTTTTGCTGTTCTCTGCAAATTGCAGCATGGATGGAGGAGGTCTGCTTCACTATTAGCACCAAGAGGTGGGCACAGGGCGTGACTAGCTCTGTGTTCTTCTGGGCACCATCTGAGGGCTAGGCACAGAGAAGAAGCATGATAAATATTTATCAAACAAATAGATCTAAAAGCCTGGTCTCCAGCTCTCCAGCTCTCCAGTTCTAAGAGGATTAATGGGCATAGTTTTAACAAATGGAGGGAGTGCTTTGTATGGGGTGAACTTCCTGCCCACTCTATTCATTCTTTGGAGTTCTTTTTTTTTTTTTTTTTTTTTTTTTTTTTTTTTTATTTTAAGGATAAAAGGAGGGAAACATTAACAGACATACAACATTTTACAACATATCACAAGCACAATACAGACAATACAGAGTTACAAACAAAGTGGTAGGGAATTAACAATGGTGGTTGTATTACATATTGATATCTTCAAAGTGGCTTCTCATGAAAACAGATATAGACATGCAATACTGGTCAACCAAAGACTCATTGACAGTTTCTTTCAGCATAGAAACAACAGATAGAAGAACAACCATGTAATCTATTTTTGGAGTTCTTATAGTTAGGTGCTTTTGGGGGTATGAAAAAAGGAAAGGATGCTTGTTGGATGTTCTGATAGAGATTATGTGCAAAGCTGGTGCCATTCTCCTTTCCCCTGACAAATGTATAGGAGGATATAGCAGCCTCCAGGGCACAGCAAAACTGGGAAAGAAATATTTTCCAGTGGCTGGGAAGTATTTTGGTTTTAGGAGGTCAGTTTACTGCAGCAATGCTCAGATAGGAGCAAGAAGCAGATTCTAGTATCCTATTCCCACGTCTAGGGAGATGGCAACAAAGAGCTGAGACAAGACAGGGCTCTGGCCCTAGCAGACATTGGAGGATTGAAGGCAGGTCATCTACCTTGGTGATCACGTGGTCCAGGGGCAGGTTTGGGCAAAGTAAGTAAAGAGGTGCTCTGTAATAATAGTAATACTTCTTCCAGACTCCCTGCTCCTGGGCTAGAAATGTCTACTCTTTCTTTCCATGGTCAGCACTGACTCAGGAAAGACTCAGCCTGAAGGTGACCATCTGTCTCCTTGACAGTGACATAATAGGTCTGGAGCCCAAACCTGATAACCAGGTTCATTAGAAGTATGATCAAAGTAAGAGTAGATCAGTTACAAGCTGGAGACTGAATGAAAATTCTTGCCTGAGTGAAAGGCGTGAACATTGGGATACCTTTTTTGGACTGATCGGGGAATTCTTTTGCCAGTTGTGTACTTTTCTGGTCTTTTTGTTCTCTGGCTTATATTGCTGGAAGGATGAAGGGTCACGGTCATCTAGAAAATTAGTGGTAGATCCAAAGTATCGAGCAAGCGGACTCATCTGTCTTCATCAGTGTCACGTTCCACGCGTGCTGGCTGAAGCAGACCCCTTCCCTTGCCATTTGGCAAGGACAGCATCAGTCAGTGTTCTGATAAAATCCAGCCAAAGAAGGACTTCGTGGAGTGATGCGTTATTGCTGCTCTCGTGGAGTGAGGTCAGGAGGGCAGCGCAGAGAAAACGATATCTTCACACTCTGCTCATGATCCACTTGACTTTGCTCAGAGGGAACTGATTTTGAAAGCAACAGCCACACTTATAATAATCAACACTGTATTATCCAAATCGCTTTGTTTCTGGAACTACCCATTCACTGAAGCCTTTCTGAAAATGCCCAGAATTGCTTCATGGATTAACTGGCAGACAAGGCCCCGGATGTTCCTGTGGGGGCTGTGACCAGAACCTAGGGAAGGGCCCCACTCGGCCCAGCTCAGAGTGACTCAACTTTGGGGGGAGGTAGAATTGACTTACCTGTCATTCTACTGTCCCACCAGACTCCCCTGGGTTCCTTATAGGGTTCTAGGAATAGGAGGCATGTTAGGAAGCTTTTGGAGAACTTCTAATCCCGTTGTCATAAGCAAAGGAAAAGAAAACAGGAAGGTTTAGTGAGTGGAGGAAGGAAGAGTGAATAGAACAATAACAACTCGCCTTTCTCTGTATCTGTATCCATGTCAAGTGCTTTGCATCATTCAGTCATTTAATTCTCACTGCAGTCTGATGAGGTCACCACTGATATTGTCCACGTTTTACAAGCCACACTGAGAAAGGTTAAGGGACTTACTTAACATTACAACCACCCTTGGATTTGAGTCCGGAGGGTCTCACTTTGCTGTCTGCGGAGGGCGTGGAAGGAACCCGCTTCTTCACGGTGTTATCTTTCTCTCCTGAAAGCAAATGCAAATTTTGTTAGAAGCTGATACCTATTTCCCTTGTGCATTTCACCCAAGGGCTTGCCTCTCCCTCAAATTCAGCCCCACCCTCTTCCATTTCCCTGTCCACCCACTCAGCCACACGCTGCCAGCTCTGTACTCACTTTGAGTGTGCCTGTCTCCACACCTGGCTCCTACAGATCTTCTCTCTATCCCCCACCCCCCGCACCTGGGGAACTTGTCTCTTGCAAACCTGTCACTTCCTGTCATGTTTACTCAGGGTGTCGGTGTTTGCGTTGTGTCTGTTAGACTCAGGTCACCTCAAGGGCAGTGGTGGGGCCACCTGTATACTGGTGGGCCGTCTGTGCCGAGCCCCTGCTTGGCCCAGGCCCTGAGCTCAGTATGGGGTGTGCAGACAAGAGCCTGAAAGGACTGTGCCCCCAAATGTGCTTGGGGAGGCGGCCAGGTCTCTTTCCCATGTGGCATGAAAAGCGATGGTGTGGTGGGCCCTGGGCAGATGCAGGGGCTGTCCCTAATTGCACTTTGACTGCCAGGTATAGCACCAGTGGCTCAGCCACTTGTTCAGGTGGCCGTCTTACTTAACGCTCCTGCAGGGATGTACCTGCCATTGTTCTAGAAATGGGAATAAAACTTTTCCCTTGTCTACTCCCAGAGTCCCTGATGAGCGGAGCTCTCTGTCCATCTTCTTCTGGGCCCAGTCGCATGGTCCTTTCTGTCTCTTGAGTGAGTCTGGTCCTCCCCGCACAGGGCCTTTGCTTAAGCTGCTCCTGCTGTCTGGAATGTTTTTCCACTTTTCTTCCTCCTTTGCATACTAGCTCAGGCATGCCTTCTCTGTGCTCCCTGATTGAGAAAATGCTATAGCACAAGTTTTATAAGAACTATGGAGTTTTCCTTTCTAGTGCTTATGTAGCAGGAATGTTCATGTGAGCACAGGGACCCACATCAGTAGGCACACACTATTATACTGTTATTTTATTACTATGCATATAAAATGTAAAATGCTATGTCGTCATATAGAAATTGGTTCTTATTTCAGCAGGGAATTGTGTGTTTGAGGCCAGTGAAGAAGTCATGATCTGTGTCTGGGTGTCATCAGATAAGTTTCCCAAGGCAAAGGTTGTTTTTAAGCCCACCCACGCCTGGATGGGCCTGAGGCCTGATAAGAGCTCAGTGGTAGCCTCATGATCTTCAGGCTGGGCTGTTTTCCCCAGCAAAGTCCGTGAAGCTCTGTTTTGTTACTGCTGATTATTGTCCCCTACCTCACCTGGCTGTGAGTAGGGCTGACCCTTGAGGACAGGCATGTCATCTATTTGGCACCTGCTGGGTTCCAGCACCTAGGACCCTGGCTGAAGGTGCTTGGGAACATTTGGAGTAACTGCAGGTCTCTGCGCTGGGCACTCACATGGCCCCTGGCACACTGTCAGCGCTCGGCAAGTGCGTTCTGCATGAGTGGCACTAAACACACTGTACAATGTAACACTTCTGGGTAGATCACAACTGAGTCTCCAAATGGAGCAGAGGAAGAAGACATCCTGAGACCTCTGTGAGGAATGCCTTGCTCCAGTTGAGCCCAGGATGGGAAGGCAGGGGAAATGTCCTGATGTCCACTATGTATGTCCCTTTAGGATCCAGAGACAGAGCTTTCAGGTCAGGTGCAGAGCTGTTCAGTGGACAGAGCTCTGGATCCTACATGGGTGACTTCACTTTCTACTGGGCAATCTTGAACTAGACACCCAAATTCTCTGCACCTTGTTTTCATCATCTGTAAAATGGGGATAATAATATTCTTTCTGTTTCTTCATGGACTTATTGTAGAGACAGGGAGGGGGATTAGAGTGAAAGTGCTTTTATGAGACTGACGCGCTACCTACTGCGCTAACTGGCCACCTTGAAAGTGCTTTTAAAAAGACTATAAATAGGCACAGATATAAGATATGCCTAAAGATAAATAAATGCACACAGAATAATTAATTTGGGATCATTCTTTCCTGACCATTGGATGTTTCCAATAACATCTTTGTATAAGACATAGAGATGTTATTCACACAAGAGCTTCATTGGGCCTCTTAATAAGGAAGGACATGGTACTGTATTAGAAATAACACCCTGGAAGCAGTTCTGCCTACAGGGCCTGAGGTTTGGTGGTTTTAGCAGATTATCTAAATGAAGCACCTGGAATAAGAGATAGCTAAGACCTTTTCCTCTCAGCTCTCAGATGTCTCCAGAAGCCAGTCATTGTATTTGGCGGGTGTCAGGCCCAAAACCATCCATAGCCAAACCAGAGCCAGGCGTCCAGAGGCGGAGCTTGGGGTCTGGGAGTTAGTGAGGGCTGCCTGCTGTAAGCAGTGGATGGGATCCAGGCTGGCAGTGGAGGTCCGCTGGGGTGATGGCTGAGGCAGAGCCAGGCACACCAGCTGGGAACATGGAATACTCAGCCTAGGCAGTCCGTTGCTGCTGGGAGGTAGAGAATGGGACGCCAGTGTGCTGGGCTAATGGTTTTTCTTTTCTCCAGAAAGATCTCAGATGTTCCCTAGGCAGGTGTGCACCTATTTGAAGAAGACCTCAGATTCTGGACCAGGCAATGTGGAAGCAGCAAGCCTGGCTCGAGAGGTTCAGGGCCACCAGTTGCCAGCTGGCTCCCACCTCCTCAGAAGGGCACTGGCCTCACTCCTGTGCATGCTGGGATTTTAGGGCATCAGCGTGGCTTGGCTGTGGTTGTTCCTACTTCTGTGCATGCCGTGGCCCGGGAGGCCCTAATCCCAGCCTCGTGCCTCCACAGAGAGAGTGAAGTGCCAGGTCATCACTGGGCCTCTTCTGTGTGCCAGGCTTAGTGCTGGGTGCTCTCATCTGTGCCCCAAGAACGGCCTTGTGTGGTAGAAAGGGGCTGCTCTGGGTGCTGGAAAGGCCACGGCCGACTCTTAGCCTTGTGGGGCAGCCACGGCTGGCTCTGTTCATTGAGTTCCTGCCCTGATGTGTGGAAGGACTGACAGCTGGCTGGCCGAGTGGTTGGAGGACTGGGTGTGGTAAAGCGGATGGAGCTGGCTCGTGGTGGTGCTCAGCAGATGTGATGGGGTGGTCTGGTTGGCGGACAGGAGACCTGCTTCTGTACTGGCATGGGATGGCCTGGCAGTTGCAGAATGGGACTCTTAGAATGTGAGGAGCTCTGCTCACCAAACCGGAGCGTTTCTGTTGTGTGCTAGTGCAAGCCACACACGTGGTTCTTTCGCGGCACAGATATGAAGCCAGGTTTTATGGCCCTGGGCTCTGGTCTGGTTCTGTCTTTCCACAGCTTTCTAGAATCCCCTCCCCTCCTTGTTAGGGTACTTTGGGGTTGCTGAGGAACAGGCCACATTGTCTGAAGAACTCAGTGTCGTTGGGAAGGAAAGCAGTGAGATTTGACACCCCCCACCCCCATGTCTGAAACTATTAGGTCGCTTATGCTGGGTAATATAGTCTTGCATGGGGCCTGCTGGCAGGAAAGGGTAGAAAGAGCTTGAGGAGGGCCTTGCTTGCAGTGTGGCACGGGTAGAGATGGTGACTGAGATTGGAGCCGCTAGTTCCCGCCTGGTGCAGGGTGGCTTCAGGGACGGCGGTTGTGTGTACCTGTAAGGACCAGCACAATGAAAGCGCCGGGGCAAACTGAGTGCTCGACGTTGAGACTGTAGCCCTCAGCTTCTGCTTGAGGACTGGCCCACCCCGAGTGTGTGACCTTGCAGGAGGTCTGTGTCCCCAGATTGGCCTCCTCAGGAGCCGGGGCCTTGCCTTGGTTTCAGAGGGGCTCCCAGGCCCCTGTTCCTACAGTGGCTGGAGGATAGAGCTCAAGGGCACCAAGGCTGGCCTCATGGCCTGGCTCAGAGAACACTTCAAAGGGTGTGGGTGAGGAAGGCTCAGGAAACCATCAGTACGGGCCCCCCAGGGGGGCCTGGACTCCAGGCCGGCTGTTGTGAGTGGTACTCTGCACTGTTCTTACCCAGTGTTTGTCAAACAAAACCAAGGTGGTGAGACAGGCTGAATATCCTCTGCGTAGAGGCACATGTGAACGCTGTAGGAGCACCCAGGAGAGAGGCCATGAATTCTCACTGTCCCACAGTGGGTGACTTTGGAGCTGTCCATAGGTGAGAAGGGGGAGGAGGGAACTGGGATGTGGGAGGAGGAAACTGCTGAGTGAAGGCAGGGAGGTGGACTTCCAGGACCAAATGTGGCTGGTGCAGGGCGACTGACCACAGGAGTCGCTGTGGAGAGTGAGAGGAAGGACCTGGAAAGCCACCACCCTAGGGCCCTAGGGTCTGAAGTGTGTTTTAAATCAATGATGCTCACTGAGAACCTCCTTAAAGTCTTGGCTTCCGTTAGTGAAGAAGCTTGCTGCTGACTAAAGACCACCCTCAAGTCACCTGAGAGCCAGACAAGGTCACCTCCAGAGACATCACAAAATCCAGGGTACAGAAGAAAGGAGGTGGATCAGGCAGGCTTGGAGCTGAGCCTTTGTCCCTTCCTAAGAGTGTGGCCTTGAACAGCCCTGTCACCTATAAGCCCTGTAAGGGATCTGGCTGTTTTTCCATCTGCACAGCAAGGCAGGGGGTTACCTGTCTTGCAGAGGGTCTCTGAGGCTAGGATTAGACTAGGCCCAGAGCCGCGCTCTGTGGATGCCTGGAAACGCTGAATGGGAAGAGGATCCAGCCTTGTTTGACATCACTTAGGTTTGGGAAGGAGGCTGCCAGGAGGCCATTCTAATTTTAACAATCGAAAAATGACTCAGAGTCTGAAGAGGACCCGGGAGTGATTTTAGAGCTTACTCTAAGTTGGGTCTGTAGGTGGACGTTACAGCAGCAGTCAGCTTTACATTCCTCTTAATAGCTTTCTTGATGATGGGAAGCGGGGAGCCGCAGTGGGCTCTGCTGCGATCACTTGTGGAACCTCAGCAGCAAGAAGCCAGGCTGGCAGGCCCGGCCCTGCTGTCTGGGGCAGAAGGCTGGGGCTGACCTCCTGGGCTGGTGCTGCCCGGCAGGCTGATGGGCAGCCAGGCTGGCTGCAGAGGAGGCTTCTCTTTGTGACATGGGGAGTCAGGGAGCCACACACCGTGCTGGTCCCCAGTGGAGTCTCTGTTTGAGTGTGGCAGTGGATCCTTGGACTCTCTGGGCCTCTCTTCTGTCCCCCAGTGGGACAGACTCTGAGTTTGGAGACAGCAGCGCTGCCCGAGGCCACTGTCATTTTGGATTCCAGTGATTAATCAGCCCGTCTGGAGAGGATGGAGCTTTTGCTTCCCAGCTGGGACAACGAATGGCTTTCCTTCCGAGACCTGCCAGGTTCCAGCCCTTTCACAGCCCGCCACAGATTACTTCTTCTCTGGGCAGAGAATGATGGGCTGTTCCTAAAATGCATTTGGAAGGAAGAGATTCTGAGCAGAGCAATACAGTGGTTTTCTCACAAGCACTGATAAAGAAGTTGATGTATAAAGACTAAATTGGATTTTTACTAAAAAAGACTCAGTTCTGGGTGTTTAGTAAGAAAGGCTTATAATGGCTTCTAGGGGCTGCAGGGAAGGAAGGATGTGTTCAGAATACAGGTGTAGGCTTGGAAAGGCTGGGTCCTGCTTTTGCTGTGGGGCTTTGGGCTCTCTGTGCCTCAGTTTCTTTTCCTATAGAATGGGGAAGGCACCCACTCCTACAGTCCTCTTGGGTGTGATCTTAGCTTCTCTTGGATGATGGCCCTGGAAAGCCCTAGGTGGGTCTCTCTGGGGTTAAGCGTTTTGGTGAGGCATCTGTTGTGAGGTCAGGGAGTGGTGCTGTGAAGACAGTGGGGACTGAGATGTCAAGGCTGAGCCCTCTACTCTTTGTTTTTAAGTTAGAATTTACCCTTTAAGGATGGAAGTAGTCAGTTGTATTCTTTCATCCAGCAGAGATTCAAGGCTCACTGGAACAAACAAATAAACATGGAAACATTTTCTTGTGTGGTTCAGATAAGTACAGGAAGCTAGTTTTAAAGCTTTTAAATCTTCTAAACAGTAAGTGTAGCTGCATAATGGTGTTAGGGCAAGCACACAAGGGCTATGTGTGTTGACTGTTGTTTTTTTTTTTTTTTTTGCTTTTGAGACAAGGTCTCTCTATGTAGCTCATGTTGGTCTTAAACTTACTATCTAGCCCACGCTGACTTCAAACTTGCTGCCTCCACCTCTCAAATGCTGGGATTATAGGTGTGTGCCTCCACACCTGGTTTTATGTTGATTCCTGCAGACAGACTGGGCTGGCACCTATCAGGGACAGCAAGGATTTCAGAGGCCAATTTTGACCCCTCTGTGGTTTTGTAGTTGCTTTTTCCAAGGCAACTCCTCTTATTCGGAGCTGAATCAGATCTTCTAGAAACCCAGGAAGTGGGGATCCTGGCTGATTGTTTTCCTGCACTAAGAGCACACAGGAAGTTGCCTAAGTGATATGGCAGGATGACAACTGCCAGTGTTGTCAGGACAAACACACCTGCAACTTTGTCCTCGAAAGGCAGTGAACCATCTATTTCTCACTGAGGCCCAGTGAGGGAAGCATTCTTGTTCCCATTTTGCAGATGAGAAAACTGAGGCACAGGAAGGTTCAGTAACTGCCTAAAACTGCGTACCTAGTAGCCCACTAAACTTGGGTTTATACCCAGGCAGCCTAGTTTCAGGGCATATGTCTTATTTTTTTTTTCAATTTTTAGTTTTTTCTTAAAAAAAGATTAGTATATAGCGATTACGTTCATCATGAGGAGCTGGTACATGCACAAAACACATCCTAATTCTTTTTTCCCACTCTTTTCTCCTCCCCTCCCTTTACCCTCTCTTTGTCTCTTGGTCCCCTTCCCTTTTGGAAAGGTTCTGTCTCCCTTTTGCCTATTGTCTATCTTTTATTTTGGTCTTTATTTGGGTTTCTCATATGAGAGAAAATATACAATATTGAAACATGTGCCTGGTTTATTTCACTTAACATTATGGTCTCAAAGTGCATCGATTTTCCTACAAAGATTCAAGTTTATTCTATTTTTTGGCATTGTATATAAATTCCACATTTTCTTCATTGATTCATCTGTTGGTGCACATATAGGTCATTTCTAAGACTTAGCTATTATGAACAGAGCAGCTGCTACAAGCATAGGTATGCGTGTATCACTGGAATATGATGTCTTTAACTCTTTTGGGAGGATACCTGCAAGGGGAGTAGCTGGGATGAACGGAATTTTGAGGAATCTCCACATGTTCTAACTAATTTGTGCCACTGTCTTTGTGTCTTGCTCTCCAATGGACTTTAAGAGATCAAGGGATATTGTCACCTGCCTCCCCATAGACAATCTGACCCTGTCCTCACTTTATAGCTGCAAAAACTGAGAGTCATTGAAGGAGAAGCCTTGGCTCACTAAAGCCATGTCATAGGACTGCAGGAGAACCAGGTCTCCATTACAGTGGTGACGTCCTCCAGGAAGCCCTCCCTTGTGTTGGGTTTTTCTGTCCTACACCCACTCCCTGAGAGAATGAGGGCCACAAGAGCATCCAGCCCACACTGACCTTGCCTTCCTCATCTCCATCTCGCTTTGCTCTCTCTTCTTCTAAAGGCTGGCTCACCCTGGCTGCCAGGATCCTTCCTTTAAAAGAAGATAAATATGTTTTCTTTAAGATACACATTTTTTCAAGTGATTTGAATAAAGCCGTAGATGTCATACTGGTCAAATTTTGCCAACGATGCCAACCTAGAAGGATTAGGAAATATTTTAGATGACAGAGCCAGAAAACAAATTTCCTCATTGCTCCAAGATTCTAGGATTCCTTTTTAGGATTCAGTACATCACCTGGCACTTGGTTCAGAAAACCAGCTGCATAAGGACAGGACAAAGTCAATGAGCCTTGCAGGGAGTGGGTGGGAAAAGAGCCCGAGGCACTTGTGGACAGAGACACATCTGATTTCTGGCGGAGGAACTGTGGTCTGCTGCTCTTGCCAGGATGTGTTGGTGTAGACACCTGGGCTCCCCAGGGAGGCCAGGGCCCTGGGTGGTGCTTCAGGCATAAGAAGGATGTGCTGGCAAAGGTGACCCCAGTGAGACCATGAAACTGTCCGAAAATGAGAGGAAATTCTTGCACTGGTGACCTTGACTTCCACTCCAGCTCTGCCACGCCCCCTTCTATAAATGTTGTCCAAGAGACCCTTGTGTACTAGGTCCTGGCATGGGCACTGGTGGGCAGTGCCAAGGGTTGTCCCTGTTCTGTGGAGGTTATGAGCAGGTTTTTCTTGTACTGCGGGCGTGTGGTGCCAGAGCAGACATGGAGAAACCCAGTCACCCTGAGTGGGGAGCCTGGGGCTAGAAACGGGTGGGGTCCTTGAGCCCTGTGATGAGCAGGGTGGCACCAATGGAGTCCTTCCTTGGCCAAACTCTAGTCAGGCTCCTCTGAATGCTCTTTAGCTAGGCCTTGACTTTGATCTTTGGATTTGTCTTTGTATCACCAATTTTACCAAGAATCCTGCTAAGTCAGGTGGTGAGAATCCCCCACTCTAAATCCCTTGCCTCTCACCAACCCAGGTGAGGTTTGCTTCCCTGGCCCACCTTCATCCAGAAGTCAGGCTGGTGGTTTAGCCAGGTGAGATGGGTGTGTAAGGAGGATCCCTCTGGCCACCTGAGGACACACACCCCTGAGCTCTGCATGCCTGCATTAGTGCAGGTGCAGGGTGAGGCGGCCCTTTGAGAGATGCTGTGGTCACATCCTAGTTCAGGTGTGGGACCAAGGTGCTCTTTTGCATGGCAGACCCTCCACTGAAGAAGCTGGGAGTCCTGGACAAGGGGAAGCAGCTGTTAAAGAAAACAAGAGTTGCACAAGAGTTGAAGAGATAAAAGAACATTTTACATAGGTGCTTCTTGCAATAAGGGAAACAGACCTCATTGTAGAACAGGGCTCTATTCCAAATACAGCATGGATAGCGATTCCGAGCCAAGAAACTGAGGAGGGGTGGCAATGCACCCGCTAGCCTAGAGGATAGCACAGAAGTTTGTTCCTAGGGCAAGGAATTCCAGCAGAGACCATCACAGGGACAAAATGCAGACCACAGTAAGAGAAGCTCTGGATGGGGTAAGGTTGATCTCTACCATAGATAATTTTTAGGCTGTACTTTTGTGAAATGCTGTGGAGCATCACAAAAATATTTGGTTTTTATCTTTTGGGGTAAATATTTGATTTTGGAATCACAAGCCTCAGTTTTCCAGAATGAGGAGCACATAAGTGTTGCCAAGTCCCAGGATCAGTTCCTGTCTAGGGATGTCAATCAGCATTGTGCTGATGGGGTCTGCTCTGTCTTCACCACTGGGACTTTCCCAGCTGAGAAAGGAAATGTGTACCCATAGGCTCTGTGTACCCATAGTTTTTAGAAACTGTTCTAATGATAAACTTGTATTTTAATATTTGGAGAGTTTGCATTGAAAAAGATAGTGTGCTTTTTTCTTATTATGAAAGTAATTTATTATAAAAAATTTAGAAAGTGCAGAGAGAATGAAGAAAATTAAAATCACTGACAACCCCACTGTCTGACATAATCACTATTGATATTATGGTTTTATCCGCACATATTTTTAGAAAATTCAGATCATTTACTGCTTGTTACCTGTTCCTTTTTTCTCGTTTTTTAAATTGTGGTAAATCACACTCCCTCCTCCCTTTAATTCTATATCATGAGGAGCTTTCCAGACCCTTTCAGAGTCTCTTGTCTGTATGTTTGAGTGACTTCCTAAGATTCCACTAGATTGTAGTTTATTTGAATAATCTGTTGTTGAATATGAGCTTCCAGTCATGGGTGTGGGTGTGTTTTAGTGATTCTAAACAGTGCCGCAGTTCATAGCCTTGACACAAGCTATGTGTGTCTCTCCATGATATGCTTTTTGGAATCTAGCATTGGGTGGGCAAAGGGGGATGAAAAACGTAAGTATTTTAATGCATCGTTATCTCTGCTGTTTAAAGAGAGTTTATTATGGGCTTTATATGCATCACCTCATTTAAATGTCATACCATAGGTAGGAACTATTATTACTTCCTCCTTTAGGATCAGACACTGAGGTTTAGAAAGATGTAGTAATTTGTCCCAGACCTCAGAGCTGGATGGTGGCACGGAGGGCATAAGTCCATGGATCCCACCTGTAAGACCCTCACTGACTGCTTCTGGGGGTGCCTGTCCAGTGGGACAGCCAGGGGCTGGGTGGGGTGGGAATTCTCTTGGAGTACCTGTGAATTATTACTGAGAAAACAAAATCAAAAGCTCTGCTAATCAAAAGCTCTGGGCAGTTGATGAACTTTTACTTATTTATTTATTCATTTATATATTTATTTATTTATTGATGAACTTTTATTTTGAATTTCTTTATTTACTGAAAGGTTGAGCCTGGGGTTCTAGCTCAGTGGTCCAGTTCTTGCCTAGCATTCATGAGTCCCTGGGTTTGATTCCCCTCCCCCAGCAAAAACACAAAAACAACAAAATAAAAGAAAGAAGGAGGGAGAGAAAGAAAGAGGGAGAGAAAGAGAGAGAGAGAGAAGGTTGAATGTGTTTAGATGTTTAATGAGCCCCCTGTTTTAGTGAACTGACTTGTAACATTTCTCACCCATTTTTATTAATATGTGTAGCTCCTTCCTACTGCTTTGTTCAACTTCTTTAGATGTGAAAAATTGCCACATTCCGCCTACACACCATGGTAAATATATGTGGTGAATATATTTTCCAGTTTTGTCACTTGACTTTTAATTTTATGCTATTTTCAACATAGGGTGTTCTTAAATTTTACACAGCTAGACATATCTTTATGGTTTCTGCTTCTGGTGTCATGCTTAGAAAGTTCTGCAAATACTCCATGGCTTTATAAATAACCCACTTAGATGTTCTTTTGAAACAAATAGTTTCATTTTTAAATATGTAACTCCTTAATATAATTACAAGTTTTTGAATAAAGTGAACTTTTAATGATATCTGTTTCTCCAAATAGTTAACCCAATGTCCCAGTACTCTATGTTGAGCAACTTACTTATTTCTCTACTTAGTTGAAATAACAGCCTTCTATAGAGCTGTTCTGTTTCTGAATCTTCTATTCTGCCCCATAGAAATACCTGATGTTTTCTGGGTCTGTGCCCTGCTATTTTAATTACCTTAGATACATATTACTGTTTACTATCTGACACAGGGATTCTCTTCATCATGGAACTTTTCTTTGCAAGAATTTTCTTAACTATCCTCACCTGTTTGTTCTTATGGTGGGACTTCAGGATAATTTTGTTGAAAGGAAAGAAAAAAGAAGAATGGAAGGAAGAAAGGGAGGGAGGGAGAGAAAGAGAAAGAAGAAAGAAAGAAAAAGAAAAGGATAAAAAGGCCAGGAAGAAGAAGGAAGGGAAGGAAATTATGGCTGAAATTCAGTGAACTTACAGATTTCTTTGGGCAGAATTAAATTTTTTAGTTTTGAGTCTTCACATTCAGAAGCAGGGTACTTTTTCTTTTTAATTTTTACCTTTTATATAAAAATTGCAGTTATTTACTTGTGTGGAAGTAAAGGTTTGTTTTCCTCACCCATCACTAGGTTCATGGCCCTACAACAAAAGACAGATCACCAAGAAAGCATACAAATTTATTTCAGTTTTACATGACACAAGAGCTCTCATAAAAAATGAAGACCCAAAGAAACAGGTAAACGTGAATTTTATGCTTAACTTTGACAAGCAGATAGTTGTAGAGAAGGCTGATTGGACACAGGGTGTGTGATCTGTTGGTGATCAACTGGGAGACTTCCCAAGGTCTGTTTGTCCAGATTCCTCTGTGTCCCCGTATCTTCAGAAGCAAAGATGTCCCTTTCCTGTGGGCAAAAGGCCCCTTTCACAACAGAGTATTAGAAATGCCTCAAAGGGTAAAGTGGTGAAGTCAGGGAGAGAGCTGCCCAGACTTTGTGACCTGCTTCTGGGGAAAGATGAGGAAGGGGAGAGTAGCCTTCCCGCGTCTGCTATTTTCTCAAATGCCACACTGCATTGTTTTTTGGGGTAGTGTGTCCTGAACTCCATCACATTCGTTCAGCAAATATTTCTGGAGCAGTTGCAGCCACAGTAGCCCTTTTCATACATATAAAATCTTTCTACACTGGGACCTTGTGCATATGAAGCGCATGTTCTACTGCTGAGCTATACCCCTAGTCTCTAAGTGAATGATATTCTTTTACCTTTATGGTGGCTCCTCTTTTTGGCAAGTATCCGCTGGCTAATTATTGCTGGTTTGTAGGAAACTTTGATTTGTGAACATCACTCTCCTAAGCAGCCCCCTAACTGAGCATTCTCATTGATCCTGATAGTTTCTCATGGGTTTCCTGGGTAGACGATTGCATTGTGTGTGAGTGACAATACTTCTGCCTCTTCCATGTCCATGTTTTTATCTTGCTTCTTCGTCCATGGACTGAATTGTCTGTCATCTTCCCTAGGGACAGGACTGAGCAGAAGGTGTGAGCATCAGCATTCTGCACGCATCCTGAGTCTGATGGAGTCACTGCAGTTGGACACGCTGGGATCTAACTGTTGCTTGCAGCAGCCCCTGTGTCCGCAGGTGCCTCTGTCTCATTTGCTGAGAGGGTTTTGTTGTGTTCTGTCCTAAATCTGAAATAAGTGCTGAGTTTTATTAAGTGCTTTTATTAAATGATTTGCATTTCCAGGGCTTACTTCTGCGGACAGGTGGATTGTATTTCTGCAACTAGACCATGCACAGCTTGTGTGTGTGGAAGCGGTGAGTGTCCTTTCAGTCATGGACATTTGTTCCCAACTGTGTGGGGACCCTGTGGAGAAAGAACCATCTAAAACTATGTCCTGGTCTCCCCAGAGTCAGTCTCAGTCAATGAGTATTGTAGCCAGTGGATGCAAACCCAATCCTCAGCATGAATTTTGGGAGGATGTGGAAGAGAAAGCAACGTGAAAATTTGGACATGGGATGACTGCGAAGCTTCACCTCCCCACGTGCACTAATTAGGAGGCCGTAACTGAGACTAGACATTTCATCCAGTTTTCCAGATGAGGTTAGTATCATGTTTGCCTCAATGAGGAACTGAATTACAATGCCATAGACGTTTAAATTGCGGGCCATAAAGTGCCTGTCAAGCGCTAATTGCAGCCTTGCGGAGCTGTGGTATTACCAACCTCATGATTACACCAGCTGCTGCCTGGTGAGCGGGCCTTCCAGCAAAAGCACCTCACTGTAAAGGTGTGACTGCCATGGGTTGAGTTTTGTTTGGAGAATTAGACTTGCTTTCTACATAAATAAGTTGATGAGGGTACTATTGGTTAGAGCTGGGCAGCAGTTGGAAGTGCCCTCAGGATGGTGTCAGTTGTTCTGGCTGAAAACAAGTTGTTCTAAAGCATTTTGGGTTGAAAATATGATTAAGATTAAAATTAGGTCCAAAATGATCATTTGACAAAAAAATGAGTAGTGGCTATTACTACCTTTTCATGTATTGGCAATTTTGGTGCATTCTTTATTCAACAAATATTCACCATCTAACACGTGCCAGATACCTCCGTGACTGGGTGAACCAAAGATCCCACGTTCAGAGAGCTTGCATGCCTGTCAAGGGACAGACAAATGATGCATAAATGAAAATATACTATCTTATCTAGTTAG
The DNA here is from genome assembly GCF_000276665.1 of Chinchilla lanigera. Lineage (NCBI taxonomy): Eukaryota > Metazoa > Chordata > Mammalia > Rodentia > Chinchillidae > Chinchilla > Chinchilla lanigera. The sequence goes on from NW_004955419.1 coordinate 26,896,990, forward strand.
TTAGGAAACATGTGAGGCAGTTGAACATCCCTTATCTAAAGTGATTGGGACCAGAAGTGTTTTGGATTTTAGATTTTTTTTTCCAATTTTGGAATATTTGTTTGTCCATAAAGAGATACCCTTAGCTTGGTATAGTGGAACATGCCTGTAATCCTAGCTACTCTAGAGGCCAATGTAGCAGGTCACAAATTGGAGGCCAGCCTGGGCAACTTAGCAAGAGATCTTATCTCAAAATAAAATGAAAAGGGGTGAGGGTGGGACTGAAGATGCAGCTAGGTAGAATCCTGGCCGTAGGTTCAATTTTCAGTACAGGTTCAATTCTCAGGGGAAGAAAGAGATATTTTGGGAGGGCCACATAAATCTAAATATGAAAACATTTATACTTCATATGCACATCATACACATACTCTGAAGGTGATTTTATATATTATTTTAAATAATATAAAAAAAGCAAAGTGATATAGTGACACCTCTTTGGACAACATGTGGTTATTTGGCATCAGTACTATTCCTGACTCTGAATTTTTAGATTTTGGAGCATTTCTACTTTGGGGTTTTTTGTTTGTTTGCTTGCTTTTTTGATTAGGGATGTTCAACCTGTCCTAGAAAAGAAAAAGAGAGTCAAGGATGAGTGACCATGGTGTTGTGTAGGTGGGTTCTCTCTAAAACTGTCCAGAGAAGGCCTCTGTGGTGGTACTGGAGAGAGACTGGAGGGAGCCTTGGGAATACGGGGGCTGGTGGGAGAGCAGCTGTGGGGCTCTTGGGCAGGTGTGCCTGGGGGGTTTGAGAACAGTAAGGGGCCCTTGGGATCAGAGCAGAGAGATGGAGTGGAGCAGGGTCTCCTTGGAGATGGGGAGTGGCCACAGCTGGTAGGACATTATAGCCCTGAGATACTTGAAGATTTTGAGCATGAAAATGATGTGATTGGGCTTTTATTTTAGAGCCATTTTCCATACTGTGCTTTTAGGTATTTTTTTGGTCATTTCTTCTGTATTTTTTGGCAGAGCAGGCATAATTGGCTGAAAATGAGATATTAAAAAAACCTAGCCAACAACCACCATAAAAACAAGAAAAAAATTGAAAAATTGAGAAAAATGTTGGAATATCTAGAAGATGCAGTCAACCCGTCCCAAGTGCCCTCAGGTGATTAAAATGTGAAAAACCAATGTCTGGGACTATTCATTTTCTGCCAGGCTGTGACCTGCAGCAAGCCTGTGGCATTCTGGGGCTGCCAGCACACACCTGCCTCTAGGCAAGATCCTGGAGCTGGAGGCATGCAAGTGGCCAGGCCCACCATCTTCTTGAGCTCAAAATAGCTGCCACAGATGGTGCACTTGGGCAGTGGTAACACAGTTGGGACCACATGCTACAATAATCCTCTTAACATGTAAGAAGAAGGCATCACCTTTAGCACTGTTCCTGTTGCTCTATAGGCTAGTGAAGCAGGGGAGGTTGGGACTCGGGGATGTGTTGAACGAGTGGCCATATGAGGTCACGATCCCGGTCTGGAATTTCTTCCCTTGCATTGCAGGGTTCACTGTGCTCTGAGGGCACCTGCCCACCTCTTTACCATAGCACCCATCCTTCAGTGTAAACATCTGTTTCTAAGCTTACTTGTCCTGAACATTGGGACTTCTTAAGTAGTGTGATGGGTTACAGGTAAGCTGCTATGACAAAAAAAAAAGTTTAAGTAAGTTACACTTGTATTTCTCCCTTAACCAGCAAGTTGATTGGTCAAGGCTGGTGGGGCATCTCTGCTTTACAAGGTCATTCAGGCATCCAAATTCCTCATTGCTTATTGTCCCTGTATGCTGTAGGGTTTATCTTCATTGGTATAGTTGTAACAGGGTCACTGGTACACCTGTGTTACTGTCTAGAAGAAGTAGGGGAACAAAAGTTGTCCTATTGCTGAGACAAAATACCCAACACCCAAAGTTAGAGAAGGGAAGTTTTATCGTAGTTCACAGTTTGTAGAGGTTTAAGTTCATAGATGGCTTGGTCCAAGGCAGGGTGGCATGGCAGAGGAGAAACAGTTTGTGGCAGGCAGCAAAGCAGCAGCAGAAAATAGGAAATCAGTAAGCCACAATAGCAGCTCTCCTTCTGTCCTTTATATTCTATCCAGGCTACACGTTCTTAGGGTGGATAGCACTCAGGCCTAGGGTGGGTCTTTCCATAACCTACACCCAGAGCTATTCCAAACCAACCAGTGGACTAATTTAGTAATCACACATCCTTAATCCCAGCATCACACACTCTAGATCCAGCCATCTCTCAAACATCCCACCTATGAGCACATGAGACTTTGGAGGGATATCTAGACACAAGCCAAAACAGAAGTACAGAAGTCAAGGGCAAGCAGCTTGTTATAAAGCTAAAATGTCCCAGAAGTTGTACATAGCACTTCCATTTGATTTCATTGTTAGAAATTAGTTACACTGTAACTATGTGACCAAGTGGTTATCTTGAATTTAATGGTGTGCAATATTAGTTTTTTACCGATGCAATAACAAATAACCACACACATAAAACCGTACAGATTTATTATCCTATAGTTCTGGAAGTCCAGAGTCCTAAAGAAGTCTTCCTAAAGTCTAAACGTGGCAGAGCAATTTCCTTTTGGAGGCTCTGAAAGGAAATTTCTTGGCTTTTTCAGTTTCTAAGAGCCTCTGCATTCCTTGGCTCATGGACTCTTCCTTCAATCACTCAATTTCTTGATTCCATCCTTATGTCTCTTATGACTTACTCTAACCCTAACCTAACCCTAACCCTAACCCTAATCCTCACCCTCACCCTGACTCTCCTGTGCAGGCAGCTCTTCTCTCTCATCTGTCATATGGAACAAGCCCTTGTACCTTCAGCAGGCCAAGGAGAAGGTGCTACTGTGTTGGCTACTAGTCTAGACCCTGTTGCAGGGTCTTTCTCTTACCCATTCTCGCTCTTGTGCCATTCCTACTCACCTCACTTTCCAGGGCAACCCCTCAGGGTCCCTAGACCGGGTGCCAGCACTAATAACAGGAGTAGAAATGAACATGGTGAAGGAGGCCCAAATGTTCCTGTGGCCCATTTTGTGATTGGACATGCTCTTGTTCCCTCAGAAAAAGACTGAAGACATCTCCGTGATTTCTGGGCTGTGTGGATGGGAACCCTGAAGGGGGCTGGCTTACCATGACAGTTAGCAGCAATTCATGTGCTCCTTTTGTGTTCCAGGCACTGTGTTGGGTTACGAGGGGGGAGCTAGTAAGAGAAACTTCTAAACCTGCTTGTTTCCTCCCTAGAAAATGACAGAGACAGAAAGGACCACACAGGCTGAATGGGGTAAGGCTGGAGAAGGGTGTATCTCACTTGTTAAGCAAGGTTTATAAACCTTTGTGTTCTCTCCCCAGAAGATTGATGTGGTGTGTGGATGGGTTTTGCTGTGACTGATGGGTCCCAAACAAGGCTTTGTCCTTAAAAAAACCATTATCATTTATCTCCTCCTCAACAGGGCTCCCGGTGACCTTCAGAGCTAGCTGCTGAAGTAATGCAGAGTGTGGGTCAGAGAGGGGCTTACTGGTGGAGCACAGGTCTATAGCAAAATGAAAATGATCCTGGCCATTACTAAGCTCTTTTGTTCCACACGTGTCTCCTTCATTCAGGAGCTTCAGGACGTGAATTGTACTAAGAAGTTGATTTTTAGGGAACTAAGGTCTTCATATTTAAACACCAAAAGTATTTTCTTTTAAAAGAATGTCATATTGCATTTTTTCTCTAAAATGTTTTTATTCCTTGTTTTTTAACTTACGAAGTCTTTTCATATATATATGTTCATTGTAGGAGAAAGAAATGAGGAAATACTTATAAACAATAAGAACCTTTATCTGCTCCTCTCAGAAGGATCTGGGGATGGAGCAAGACGTGAAGCAGGGGGTAAGGGGAAGTAGAAAGGATCAAGATGTGATACGAACCTGTACCAATTCCCCACGATGGATATATTTATTATGTATTGCAAACATAATAGTAATAAAAAGCTTTTAAAAGGAAAAAGAGGTAAGCACTGTTAACACCCCATCTTTTAAGATTTAGTGTTTGTCTTAGTTACTTTTCTAGTTGTTAAGACAAAACACCCAACCCCCAAAGTTATAGGATGAAGGGTTTATTTAGCTCACAGTTTGTAAAGGTCTCAGTCCATAACTGGCTGGCTCCACAACAGGGTGTCTTCTCAGAGGAGAATAGTTCATGGTGCACAGAGTATAGCAAAACAACCAAGGGGCCTTAGCAGCATCTTTCTGCCCCTTTTGTGTTATCCAGGCTCGTGGGATTAGAGTGGTGACAACACCAATCATTGGACTGATTTAGTAATTGCACACCCTTAATCCCAGCATCAAATACTCTAGATCCAGCCACCTCTGAAAAAGCCCCACCTATGACCACATAAGGCTTTGTGGGCACATCTAGACACAAGCCATAACAGGGTTTTAAATTTCATCTCTTACTGATGATTCTAGATCTTCATCTTTATTAGCTGCCCTCTACCATCATATGGCAATTTTTTGCCCTTCATAATGACTTTAGAATCTAGAGAGTGCTATGTGTGTTTGCTCTTTATTTAGCTTATTTTTAATTTCATATTTCTTTCTTTTTTCTGTGCTGAGGATCGAATCCAGGGCCTTGCAAATGTTCTGCCACTGAGCTACATTCCCAGCCCCTGGCTTTGTTTCTTATTTTCTTGGCACCTGCTGGCACTTTCTGCTGCTATACATAAACCTTCCTTACATTCCCTTTGCTCTGCACATGCACCATATCTTCTTGATGCTAAGGTGCAAATCTTCCCTCCACGTTGAAATGTTTCTTAAACTAGGATGTTTCTTGCCAGCAGGCAAACGAGTAAGTTCTGCTGGAGATTATCATTGTCTGTGTGTCGATGGGGTTGCATCTTTTTCCCACTTCGGTTGCTATCGTCACTTCTTTCATTAGAGACATTATACTCACTTGAATTTTAATGTACATTCAGGTTCCTAAAGTATTGCTTATGATCTGTTCTAAAAGATTACCTTATAGTGAAGCAATAAAATTATTGTGAATATAGAAGATTGCCTATCATGTGCCTGGCAAGATGATTAAAGGGAAAAATGCAACTCAGTTATGCTATTAATGTCTCTTAGTTCATTAAAAAAGGAAGGTTGGTGCTAATATCAGTTGGAGAAACTTCTATGCCCATTTCTTGTACCCTGAGCAACTACTTTAAAGATCACAACATGTAATGTATTAACTATTGTTAGTCTCCTATTATTTTGTTATGAAATTTTGTTTTACCTTTTTTCCATAAAATAAAAAAAGAAGATTAAAGGCAGTAGAAATTATCAAATCTCTCAGGCGAGATCAGAGAATTCTTAGAATTAAGGAACGTAGATGTAACCAACTTTTGTGTTGTAAGGAATATCAAGCTTTATTAAAAGCTTCAGACTGATTTTCAAGAGAAGCTGTTTCATTTTCATCAAGAGATCATTTAATTAAAGAAAAATGAAACTACAAATAGTGAATAGCAAATTTAGGTGAAAGCCCTTATCTCCCTTATCCTTTGATATGCCTGAGATCTATTCTGTCCATTGGAAGGATGCTGAGGGCATCAAGGTCATAAGTTTGGGTCATAAGTTTGGGTAAGCAGAATTTCAGCATAATACTGTGTGCATCTGGCAGAGTAGACTCCAACCCAGAAGACCTTGTGACAATCTGAATATGAAGAGGGCTTAAGGTCTGCTGTTGAAGAACACAGTGGTTTAGATACACCTATGCTTTGTGCTGCTCAGGAAAAAAATATTTCTGTGTTCTCACTCAAAGAGGAAGAAGTTCTAACACATCCTACAACGTGATGAAGCTTGAGGGCATTGTGCTAAGTGAAATAAGTCAGTCACAAACAGGACAAATACTATATGACTTCACTTATATGAGGTATCCAAGAGCTGTCAAGTTCACAGAGACAGAAGGTAGAATGGTGGTTGCCAGGGATGGGGGAAGGGAAACACAGAGTTGTTGAGTGGATATAAAACTTCAGTTTTGCAAGCATGAAAAAGGTCTGGAGATTGGTTGCTCAACACTGTGAATATACATAGCACCATCTTAACTATGTTTAAATGGACATACAGTGACATTAAATACAATCATAATGTTGTACAACTCTGGCCACCATGCATTTCCAGGAATCTTTTCATCTTATGAAACTGAAGCCCTTTACTTGTTAACCCATAACTTTCTATACCCCTCCCCCAACCTCTGGAAAATACCACTTTGCTTTCTGTCTTTATGGCCCTGACCACTTACAGTACCCCATCATCACCACCACAACCAATATAGATAGGATCATACAGTACTTTTCTTTTTCTGGCTGGGTTTTTTCACTGAGCAGAATCTCTTCAAACTTCACCCATGTTGTGGCAAGTGTCAGGATTTCTTTCCTTTTTAAGGCCAAATAATATCCATTTTTCTATCCCTTCATCTGTGAATCGACACTTGGGTTGCTTCTAAATTTTAGCTATTGTGAATGATGCTGCTGTGAATATGGATGTACAAATACCTCCTGAAACCCTGATTTCAGTTCTTTAAGATATATACCCAGAATTGGAATTGCTGGACCCTGGCATAATTCCAGGTTCAATATTTAAGGAATCACTACATTGTTTTCTAGACTGGCTGCGCCATTTTATATTCACAGGGCCCGTATTTCTGCACTTCCTCACAAACATTATTGTTTTCTGTGTCTTTGGTTTTTGATAGTAGCCATCCTAGTAGGTAGAAGTAATATCTGAGGTTGGTTTTAGAAATGCTGAAAGTGTTCTAGTGTTGACTATGGTAATGGTTGCACATATATGTGAATATATTCAAAACCCTTGGAATCTGCAGTTTGCAAAAGGTGATTGTAAGATATGTAAACTACATCTCAGTTTTTAAAAAGCCCTTGATGGCCTCCTACTCCTCTTAGGAGAAAGTCCAAAATTCTTCAAGTGGCCCTTGGATTCTTGCCTGCCTCACCCTGGCCCTCTGTCCTGGTCCATTCCAGCTGGAGACCACACATATGCAGGCTGGCAGGGTGGCATGCTGCTTTTTGCCTGGATTGTGTCCCCAGCCCCACCCCAGTCATTTTCTTAGTTCTCCTGGTTGAGTTTTCTTGAGTCTACCTAGCTGAGATCCCCACTCACATATCACCTCCTCTAAGAAGCTTTTCTTGACTGCTCAGACTTGGTTTTCAGTGATAGTATTTATGGTTTCCTACACCTGCATGCTTGTTTGATTACGTGTGCCAAGTACCAGTCCCCAGTAGCCCCCAGTCTGTTCTATATTCTCAGATCCCAGCAAGACTTCTGCACATGTATTTGTGGAATGATGACTCAATAATATAAAATAAAATTTATCAAATAGCTCAC
>NW_004955419.1:26904592-27017486 GCF_000276665.1 Chinchilla lanigera
AGCTAAATCCCCAGCCCCAAAATTTATAGTATTAATAGGCTCCCTTCTTCCTAAAGTGAATCAAGCCAACCTAAAATTTAAAAAAAGCAGAATTAGGATGACTTACAAAGGATATTAATTAAAAACATGCTCTATAACAAAAATGAAACAGACATCAGTGGAGCAAAAAAGAATTTCCAAAAGCATGCCCAAATAAATACAATGATTTAATGTATGATACATATAGTATGTGAAATGACCACAAAAACCTAAGTGTTTCAACAAAGGGCAGGGAGGACAACTAGGTGTTCACATTTAAAAAGTTAAAACAACTTAATTAAAAGATGGAAAAGGCCTTAAATAGACTTTTTTCCAAAGAAGATCTGTAAATGGCCAGTAAGTCCATGAAAAGACGCTCAATATCATTCACCATTAGGGCACCGTTGATCAAAACACCATGAGATACCACTTCAGACCCATTAAGATGGCTCTAATGAAACAGAACAGCGCAAAACAAATCACATAAAAGAAAACAGAAAATGACAGGTATTGTTGAGAATGTAGAGGAAATGGAACCCTTTGGCACTGTTGGAAGTAAAATGGCACAGCTGGTGTGGAAAAAATGTGGCGATTTCTCCAGAAAAACAATAGAGTTATAAAATCTAACAATTCTACTTCTGGATACGTACTCTAAAGAACTGAAAACACAGACTTGGACAAGGATCTGTACACGAATGCCCATAGCAACACTATTCACAATAGCCAAAAGATAAAAACAGTCCAAATGTTAATTAGTGGGTGAATGGATAAACAAAATGTGGTGTGTGTGTGTGTGTGTGTGCACGCGCAGACACACACGTGCAGGAGCACACTTGTGCATGCATGCACAATGGAACATTATTTAGTCTTTAACATGGAAAAAATTCCGATACATGCTATAACGTAGATGAAATCTGAGAGCATGATGCTAAGTGAAAAGAGGCAGAGACGCACACACTGTGATTCCTTGTTCTTGTTGCTCTAGCTTTAAATTTTTTTTTAAATCATCGTAAATTTTTCTTTTAACAAATAGATGCTGTTTAAAAATGAGTAGAGTATATATACTGCTTCATTAAGCAATGTACTTTGCTTTCTGGGTTTCTTTTTATTCCACCTTATTTAAAATGCATTAATTAAAAAACAATCACCACTCATAATTATTGCTCAAGTAGGTACAAATAATATCAATATGAAGACACTAAACCATTACCATCAGTACTGCCATCTAGCATATCAACTCAACATTCTGCTCTACTTAATACTGTCCAGCAAAAACAAAACAAAACAAAACTAATTTCAATTTTAAACAAACTCATGAATAAAACAAAATGAAACAAAACAGTCTCACCAAGGCCCTGGACAAAGAATCAGTCTGCCATGGCTTCCAGGCATTGGAGTGTGGTGAGAGACGAGGGCTTGCTTTAGAATTCTAATTATACGAGGGACCTGGTATAAGCAGATTCATGGAAACCGGAAGTGGAATAGAATGGTGGTTACTAAGAGCTGGGAGGGGAGAAAGAAGTTGTTGAACAGGTACAGAATTTCAATTTGTGATGATGAAGAAGTTGTGGAAATGATTAAATGGGCGTGGCTACACAACAATTATGAATTTAATGCAACTGAGTTGTATACTCTAAAACGGTTAATATGTAAATTTTACATTATCTATATCTTTATCACAAAAAAGGAAGAAAAATATTTTGAATATCGACTACTTCAGAATTTACATATCATAGAGCCAAATGATTTCCAGATTTAAGATTCCAATGTGAAAAAGCCACAAAAGTTGTAGCAGTGGCTGCTAATACAATCACGGGGACTGTAGGATTTTCTAAACATGATTCCAAGAGGCGGCAGTCTCTCCACCCAAAAAAGACTGGTAGATTTGGATTGAAAAATTTTGAATGTCTGAAAATCGAAACTATGCTTACGCTAACTCGAGCTCCATGGGGCAGGCTCTGAGACGGGGAACTTTGTGCATGAGGTTTACTGGGAAGGGCTTAGAAGCGTCATGTTCTAGCATAAGAGGCTGAAGGAGTGAGCAGGCGTGGATTCTACCAGCACTGCATTTCAGTTGATACCACTGCTGAGCAACGGGGAGCCCTGAGCCTGAGGGCCATCCAAGCCTGTCCCAGTGGAGGCAGTGGGCCTGGCTGTCTGCTTCCCTGCACCAGCTGGTTACTGGCCACAAGCTGCCCCCAGGGAATGAGAGAGTTCCCTGAGACCCACGGCAAATTCCAGGAAAGGGCTCTGTTTTGAGCAGTCAACAACTGGGGATGGGCAGATTATCCCAGCAGGGAGGACTGGACAAAGTCCCACAGTATCCACTATAGTAGTAAACAAAACTAGGACATGCAACCTCCATGACTTAGGTGGATTTCTCAGGAACCAGACTCTAAGCAGAGATCTTCAGGCAGGAGGTTACATGACAGGGGCGTTCTCTGGAACAACACCTGAGGAAAAGAGGGAGGCATGATGAAGCACATGGTTGCAGAAGGCCTCAGTGGAAGTCATAGGGAGTCCTAGCCCAGGAGAACCACTCTGGTGTGTGCTGAATCAAGGCAAGGGTGCCAGACCTATACACCCCAGGTGAAATAGTTACTGCATCTGGGCTCAGCCTGGGGAGGAAGGCAAGCTTGGGTAAGGCATCTCATTTGGCTGAGGGCAGTTCCTGATGAGGTCCAGTGTGAGGCAACAGGTGCCTGGCTCCTAAAGCAGGGATCTGGGCAGTCCGCTGTAATATCCATCCCATCCAGAATGCACCCACTTCCTTTGCATGATGAGTTCACCTGGTTGGAACATTCTTGTGGTCTCTTCCTGGGAAAGTTACAGGAGGAAGTTAGCAGGACAGACTATAACCCCTACCTCTATAGCTGGTCGTGGGGCACGTTGGTGTTCATGTTCTCCTCTGCCTTCTGTTCTATGGGCCTCAGCATCTCTGCTGACCAAGGTGCCTTACTGGATGGACTGAGGGCTCTGACCTCTGGTCCCCACAACCTCCTGTTCTTTACAGACCATAACTGCTGCACTGTACTCAGTGGGCACAAAACATACTCTCTTCCTGGCCCCCTCTCCCAGAGAGCAGCCTTACCCCAAGGAAGGCTGTTCCCCAAGCCTGTTGGGATTATGGCACAGTGGGTATGAAGTGATCAGGTAGTCATTAAATTTTAATGGGACTCTTACTATTATCCCACAATGAAAGAGCTCCCCTTTGGAATTGGGACCCTGGCTTGTGCTGGCCAGTATAGTAGCGATTAGCCATGAATAAATCTTTAAATTTCAGTGAACTAGATACTCAGTTCTTCAGCTCCACTAGCTACATTTCAGGTACTCAGTAGCCACATATGACCGTGGCTACTATATTGGGCAGTGTAGGAACAGGAGAGTTTTATGGTCACAGTGAGTTCTTTTGGGACAAAGCCTCTCTAGACCCTGCACTTGAAGCTGCCAGGATCAGAAACATTTTTCTCCATGTAGATCACTGCGAGAGAGCCAAGTGGGGCCATTGCGGCCTCTGGTGGTGGGTCCCATCCCCATGTGTCCTACCTGTGGGGACATAGCAGTACACAATAATAGTTCTTTATGTTTGTTAGCTTCTGTCCTGGATTGTAGTCCCCCTCCTGTGGGAGTTATCTCCAAGCTGGCCCCTGAGTCTTCAGAAGGGCATCTGCCGCCATGTCAGGATGGGGGCTTCTGTATGATTCAGTCTGCGACAGGACCAGTGAACCCCATAGTCATGTGTCCACTGCTACAGATCTTTGCTGTGATGTAGGTGCAAAGAGGTTTGAGGGTCAGAGGCTCTGTAAGCCCTCAGACACTGGCCTAGCAAAGGCCCCAGGAACAGGATAAGTGAGCCTATGCCCATAACGGGTCTATGTGTCCATTACAGTCAGGTCCATTTCTCCACTTTCTGAGGCAGAGGTGTCTGATGGAGCCCACTCTCTCCAGGAGCCCAGTTGGATGCCTTAAGGGTTGGCCATATGGGGCTCAGGTTTGGTCTCTGCTGCCAGCAGGTTGTATGCTCAGCAATGCGAGAAGTTCGAGCAGCCCTGGTGAGTGGGAGGCGACACTCCATCTCCACCAGGGCTCAGGAGCACATGAAGTGCTGCTTCCGAACGGCGTGTCGTTCTCTGCTGCAGATGGCATGGCCTCGCTCCAGAACCCTAGGGTCTGTGTTGTGATTCCCCTATTCAGGCTTGACACAAACTCCACATGGTGTTTTTCTCCCACAAGGTCCCTCTGGTACTGTGGGGTCTGCTGGGTCAGATGGCTGAGTTGTTGGGCGGTTTGGGCCCCAGCCTGGACCTGCTGCAGTGAGCTTTTCTGCCCTGGGATCTACTCACAGCTGGCAACATTCTGTGCCAGTCAGCAAATGGGTCAGAACAGTATTCTCAAGTGTGAAATATGCTGCTTTTGGAACCTGAGGAGGCCTTCTTAGCATTGGGAAGTGCAAGATGCAGAATTAGTTCTTTCCTTTGGAAAGAGACTATTTCAGCCTGTTTCAGACTGCTGAATTCCAGAACATTTCACTGACATAGTAGTAGGCCCTCAAATCTTTGGGGACTTTGTCCAGCTCCCCCTGGAGTACGTGACAAGTATATCTTGCCCTTTCTTGTTCAACTGGTCCAACTAACATGATGTCATTGAGACAAAAGACCGCTATGGTATTCTGTACAATGCCTGGATAGTCCAGGTCCCTTCAGACTCTAAAGAAGAGTGAAGGAATTGACATAGCCCTGGACAACAGTCATAAATGCATACTTGCATTAGTTCTACTTCAATGCAGACAGCTTCTTCCTCATGGGATGGAAAAGAATGGATTTGCCAGCTTGATGGTTCCATACAATGTATCTGAGACTTTATTAACCCAGTCTAGCAAATGCTCTGGCATTAGGAGTGTAGTGGGGGTGCAACTTGATTGAGTTTGCATTCATTCACTGTCCCCCACCAGGATCCATCTGATTTTTAAGGGGCCAACCTGGAGAATTAAATGGGAATATGATGGAAATCACTAACCTTTTATTCTTTTGGTCTTTCTGCCTTTTTCTTCCTACCCCTAGCATGGTGCCATATTGTTGTTGACTTGGAATCTTGGCTAGGGTGGTGGAAGAAGCAGTTCTAGAAGCTTCTACTTGGCTTTCTTCACCATGACAACACTCACTCCACAGGCCAAGGAATCAATGTGGGGGCCTGCCAGCTCTCAAGCATGGCCTTGCCAATCATGCATTTGAGAACTGGGGCAGGTGACTGTGGACCTTGAAGACTCATTATGACTTGGACCTGGGCCAGAAGACCTTCTACGGGCTACTCATGTATATACCATTTGAAGTCGAAGGGGGCGGTATGTTGATTGGTGTCCCAGGATTGATACCAATTCAGACCCTGAATTTAGCAATCCGCAAAATATCTGGTGTTTCACCTTCCTAAGTTTATGGATTCTTGTATAAATTATGTAGGCCTAAAGGAAGGATCAAGGGGATCATTATTATATGTTGCTGGTGTGGTGTCACAGGGTCCTTGGGGAATATAACGCTTCCTTCAGGTCTGCAAAACATCTCAGGTCCATAAATTTGGCAAAGTATCATGACATTTTTTTAGTGGACAGCTGCCTTCAGTCTCCTGATCTTCCTCTCTTTTATTTTCTTCCTTCCTTTTTTTTTTTTTTTTTGCAATAAGGTCTTGCTATGTTATCCACACTGGCCTGGAACTCCTGAGCTGAAGTGATCCTCCTGGCTCAGCCTCCCAAGTACCTGAAGTACCTGGTACATACCACCAACCCAGCTTTGATCATCCACTGTCAATTTTCAATTTTTGATTGTGTAAATTAAGCAATACTGTTGTATCTCTTTCCCTGAGGAACACTGTTTTCCTAAGCACCTGTGTAGGCCTCTATGGACCTGGTCCATCAATTGCTGTCTGACCTCTTATTATTTGGGCTTTCATCATCCCCAGTGCTGTCAGGAAGACCAGTTCTGTGACAATGCTTTTTGCTACCAGCATGGCCCCCAGAAGAGAGCCAACGCTGTCTTCACACATCCCTTCCCAGCCCTGTGGTCTCTTGGCTGGGTAGTGTATCCTCTTCCTAGGGCACACTTCCCTGACCTTTATGATCCCATCTTTGGCTGTTGTCCTCCAAATTCTGACATTTGTGCTCCAGTTAGTGTAAGAGCCACTTGTACACACCTTCTTCTGGGATGCTTATGGGATAGTCTACTCTGCATGGCAAGAGACTCCTCCCATCGTGATAAACTTGGTTTTCATTAATGTTATGTTTCATCTCAGAATCCAGTTCCAGGTATCACCTCTTGGCTCTTTGGTACATGTTGGCTGGGCTCTGCAGCTTTGGTGTGAGTCACCTGTTGGCCCTCTGCAACCCCCATCTGGGCTCCCCTGGGCTGTGGCATGATTTGACTCTGGCTTTGGGTCTGGCAGTCAGGACAGATGATAAGGGGACAAATCTTGAGGTAGACGTGGCATTTGCATCTTCTTTGAACTAGGTGATCTCAGTAGCCTGTATTAGGGAGGAGTAGCTCACTACTGTCCGCCCAGCTGATGAAGGAGAGTCTGCGGACTTGTGGTCTTCAAGGGGATCAACCCAGTGTCTCCATTCCAAGTTTTATGAACTTTCTCCCCAATCAGAGCCCTAATTGCAGCACTAGAGATGTTTTCAGTATTGGGAATTCATCTTCCTGAAGCTTTGCTACCTTCTTAAACTACTCCTGGGCCTGATCCTCAACAACTTCTGCTCTTCAGATACGTGAAATATGAGTCTCTTTACCTGCTGTGAGAGTAAAGTCCCACTCCTCTTAAATTGGTGCGCAATCATACTCGGGCGCTGTGTCTTTCTCAGCACTTTGACTGTACCAAGCCATGGCCATCTGATTCTCAGTTCCTTATAACTGCTGCTTCCCTCAAACCTCTCCAATTCCTGCATTACTGCTGTCCTTCCTATATTCCAGTGCAGGTGGCCTTGGTGACAGTTTTAACACTCGCTGCCTCAGCACGCCACAGCTGTGAATGCTCCACCTACTAGGATTCTCAGTGTGGGTCCAAAATCTGTTAGATTCCGATTTCCAGCACTATTTCTGAAGCCAGCTCCTTAGGTTGAGTTTCCTGGGAAACTGAGACTCTGACGTTTGTGTGCAGGAATTTTTCCTGGCAAGGGCTGTTAGGGACAACAGTGGTAAGGGAGTGAGGGGAGCTGGACTGCACAGAGGGAGATGCTGACCCTCGAGGCAGCTGCTGTAGAAGGCACAGCCAATTCCGCAGGGGGCCCTGGGGCTGTCCCGAACCAGGTCAGGCCTTCCACATTAGGTGCAGGTTGTTTCCAGTGATGGTGCATGGCCAAGGGCAGAATAGCTCCTTCAGCTCAGAGCAGTTTCTGGGGAGAGACGCATCTGTGAGCTCCTAGTAGCCAGCATTCCCAGCAACTAGGAGAGTGAGTACCTAGCTGGTCCCAAAAGGGAGATCTGGGCAGGGCACTGTAGCCACTACCACGGTAGTCAAAATATCTTTGATGCATGCAAGGAAAAGTAAGAAAGAGATGGTCATTCCAAGGAACAATGGCAAAAGACCTACTGGGCAGGCTTAACGATGGCTGCCTGAAGAACCCCAATGTGGTGGTGCATGCTTGTAATTCCAGCACTTAGGGAAGCTGAGGCTGGAGGATTATAAGTTCAAGCCCAACCTGGGAAATTTAGCAAGACCTTGTTTCAAATAAAAATTAAACATAAAGGGCTAGGGATGATATGGGTCAGTGGTAGAGCTGAGCTCAATCACCAGTTCACCCCTGAGTTTAGTCACCAGTACAGCTTGGGATGGGGAGAGCATCTTGGATCTTCTAGGTTGGCCTGAGGTCAAGTAAGGGTCCTTATCATAGAGATGAAGGAGATCAGAGTGAGTCGTGGAGGTTGGAGAATAGCATCTAGAATGTTGAGCGATAGAAGGAAGTGTTCAGGAGCCAAGGAATATAAGTGACCTCCAGAAGCTGAAGAGGCAAGGGCTCTCCTAGCAGAATCTTTACAGCGAACAATGGTGAGCATCCTGACTTTAGCCCTGAAGCCTCCTTTGGATTTCTAATCTCCACCAGTAAATGTGTGTGGTTTGAAGCTTTTGAATTTGAGGTCATTTGTTACTGCAGCAACAGGATACTAATTCACACTTGAACAGGAAATTTGCTGAAGTATATATGCAGTTAGTTCAATGCAGTTAGAAATATATAACCTAGCTATTAAAGAAATTAAAATTATGGCAATAAGTATTATTCCATCTACCAGGCTGGTGAAAATAAAAAATCATAATTCCCATTGTTGGTGAGGATTAAGGAATTAAGCATTTTCATACTGCTGATAGAAATGTGTAAATCAGAAGAAATTTTCTGTAAGGTTATCTGAGAATATTTATTGGGTGACTTAAAAATGTATATCATATGATCTAGAAAATCCTCTTCTAGGACTTTACTCTAAGGTAGTGGTTAGACAATTACCTACAACAGTGAAAAATAAGAAACATCCTAAATGATCAAGAGAAAGGGTTGGTTGAATAAATATTGATATATCTATACCATACGTATACAATATTCCATTAATCTAATTTTGAAAAAAATATTAGTGAATTAGTAAAGAAAAAAGGTCACAAAATAGTACATATAATATAATCCAAATTTCATGAAAAATAGGCATATAAAATGTGTTCAAGAATATGCACTATGCTTTTAATAATGGCTGTTTCTGATGTTATAGTTTAATATAGTTTTTAATCTACATCATGTGTCAACAAACTATAGTATCTGTTTTTTAAAGCCTGCAAGCTAAGAATTATTATTACATTTTTAAAAAATATTATTAAAAAAAGTTTGTGGCAGAGACCATAAAGTTTGCAAATAGTAAAGTACTTATTACATAGTCCTTTATAGGAAAGTTTGCTGATTCCAAATTAGTTGCAGTAAATAAAAAAATATTAAAATATAATATAAAACAAAAATAAAAATTTTCAGTATATGCTTTAAAGTAAACAGATGAATTGGAAGATTAATGAAGGTGCAAAAAGGAGAATCATAAAATGAAGAGCAGAATGATGCACAGAGAGATACATGCAAAAGGCCTTGGACAATTGCTAAAATTAAGTGAGAAGTTTTAGCCCTGAGCTTCCAAGTGGCCAAAGCAAGACCATATACATGAGCCATACATTATCTCTAAAATTTAAAGTGCCCCAACTTTTCATAAGAAGTATAATAGTTTTTCTTGGCTGAGCTAAACTAATGCTATAGCTTTATGAAGTGAATTTTTCATGTGATCAGGCTTGGAGTATTTTGCCAGAGGGAGAATAAATTGGCTTTGAATATGTGGAAGAACAGTTCTCATAAGGCAGACCTTAAGATGCAGGGCACGGCATCTCTCACGCTGCCCAGAGCCCTTGTCCACTTTCTTTGTTTCTTACTGGCTCCTGCAATTGTCTCCTGGGTAAGTGACTTCGGCTCCTACAGCTTGCACCGATGTAGCTTGTGATCACAGTGAGCCACAGCGCTGATGTGACATTTGTGATGCCACATGTTGCCCCCATCCTGAAGATCAGGACTTTCTCCTTCCTGAATTATTTGAACAAAGTTCTCTGCATACATAGCTCTGGAGAGACAGCCCACCTCTGAAGGAGGCTGTTTCTGGGTTCTTGGAAAAGACATCTTATAGGGTGCCACACGGAATAAGGCCTACTTTCTGTGTGACAGTGCTGGTTCCGCCTCTGTAGAGCCGACAGGGTGATGGATTGGAACAGGAACTTGTGTGCATGAGAAGTGACTGCTGTAACTCAGGTCCCTGTGACTGCATCTAATGGGGAAGGTGAGCCCATTGTGTACTTGTGTTAGACGGTTCACTCCAGCACTCATTCATTCAATGTGTGACTCGGTGACTGCACTGAGGCTGTGCATATGGGGCAGCTGGAGCATTTTTAAAATAAATAAAGACACCTAGACTTCACTGTAGATGACTGAATCAGAGTGGGTCCAGGCATCTGTATTTCTAAGTATCTCTTGATGCTGATGTATATCTCAATTGGAAATTGCCTTGTGGTGGGCTGTGGGTTTTGGCCTTAGGAATCTTGACTGCTTGCCAGGTGTGGTGGTACATGCCAGTAATCCTAGCACTCGGGAGGCTGAGGCAGGAGGATCATTGCAAGTTCGAGGCCAGCCTGGGCTACAAAGTGAGCTCAAGGCCAGCCTGAACTGCATAGGCGAGACTTTGTATCAAAAAGACAAAAAAAAAAAAATTCTGGCTTATCAGTCACATGACCGGAGGGGAGTAATTTAACTTCTTTAAGCACCCAGATTTCTTACCTATCATGTGATTTAAAAGGAATATGTATAAAGCACTTTGTGTGATGCTTAGCCCATAGTCAATGCTTAGGAAAGGCTGTCAGTGACTGTCACCCTCAGAATCATTATTGCAGAGTTGGCCCTTAACCTGGATCCCGGCCATGCCTTCTTATTCCTTTCCCCTGAACTGGATCCCTGCTTTATATCTCTGTCCCTAACCTGGGGCCTGAGTAGCTTGCAAACTCAAGGGCATCTGGGGCCAACAGAGGCATCACAAACAATGAAAATGCACTTAGAGAGGAGGTGGGAGGGAAGCTGACATGCACAGACTTTGTCTATTACATCTGCAGGAATAGATTTAATACCATTAAGAAATATGCTTTTTCTAGTTTTCTTGAAAACATGCAGTTCCATTGGTTTATGTTTTGTTTTTCCACTTTTTATAGAGACATGCTTGCAGAGAAATATTTCTCCACCATAAGAAAAACAACTCTGAAATTGCAATGATAAATATCATCTGACACTTGGAGTTGGGTAGTGCTGTAAAGATGGAGAGCGATGGGACTGCAGCGGGTGGGAGAGCCCTTTCCCCCAGTGGCCCTGGCTGCGCGGCTTCGCAGCTCCTCACTGCACAGGAGGGAATGTAGCCCACTTTGGCCAGATCTACTGATTTTCTAACACAAGCCAGAAATATGGATGTTTAAAATGTTGTCTCAGTTTTTTAAAAATAGCACTGTGTGGTTCAAATAAATTGTATTTTAAGGTTGGATAGATATTAGAAGCCACCAGTTTGCAACCTCCGACCCAGAACGAAGGACCTGCATGACTTTCGCCAGCCCCCATACCCAGCTGCCTGCTACCTGGCCTCCTGACTGGCAGTTCCTCCTCCTCTGGATCCCCCCAAATTGCATGTTCCCACCGACACTTCACAGTGCTCTGCCCTGCTGTCAGATACCTTTGTTCCTCAGTGGCCCCGGAACATGGCTGTCCTTCAGTGGGGTTTCTTAAGAATGGAAGAAATGAGTTAAGGCACGACTGGTAATTGGCTCCCTGTTCTTTGGCAATGAAAAAGTATTTCTTGCCAATACTTTCAACAATTTTTTCAGGCGCAGCAATATATGGGGTAATTATTTTTAGATCAGAAATAATTTGGGTGTTATAATGTCAGTGTACGTAAACCTGGTAAGATTATAGGAAGGTTTTAAAATGAGTTTTGAAACTAGTGACATATAAATTAAATGTTGAAGTACTTGCCCACTTATTACTCAAAATATCAATTTGACTATTTTTTTTCTTTTTTCCCCTCTCTTTACAATAAGACAGCAACACAAAGCGGGGCGTAGTCTGAGGCTGAGGCCTGTTGGATGTGACTGCAGCTGCTTTGCTTCTGCTCCTCAGTCCTGTGTTTCTTTTGGGATCCACCCATCATCCACCCATTTCTGCAAACCAGAGACTTAGAGGCCAGCCCACTCCCGTTCTTCCTCTTCACATCCCATCCCAGTTCCTCATGGATCCATGTGCTTCTGCCTCACCACACCCAGACTAGTCCACCAGCATCCTGCTCGTGGGCTACAGCACTGGCCTTCTGTCTCTTTGTCTCCATGCCGACCCCCTGCCAGCCAGAGAATGTTTTCAAAACTGAAGTCTTATGGTGCCCTTTTGCTCAGGATCCCACAGGCTTTGCATCACCCTCCAGACACAGATCACAATCCTGAGTGTCACTTTTACGGTTCTGCATGGACATCACCACTCTTACCTCTTGCTTTGCAGTCCTCTTGCCCTCTGGGCCCTAACTTCTGTACCCATTTTTTTTTTTTTCCTTTGAAGACTTAATTTTCAGAACAGACGTAGGGTCACAGAACCCTGAGAGGAGGGAATAGGTCCCTTGTTCCCACATGGTCAGCTCCCGCTGCTCTCAGCATCTGCCACCGGAGTGGACATGGTTACAGCCTCTACCCACACCTCACTATCCCCAAAGCCCACAATTCACATTCAGATTCGCTCTTGCTGTTGCCCTCCACCATCACAGTGTCATACAGAGTGGCTTCACTGTCCCAAACACTCTCTGCGCTGCACCTCCTCATCCCTCGCCAGCCCCCAACAACCAATGATCTTTCTACTGTCTCCACTTTTGCTTTGTCTGGCAGCTCATATTGTGGGAAGCATATAGCATGTAGCCTTTTCTAACTGACCTCTTCATAATTCACAATATATATTTAAAGTTCTGGGAGGCTGAAGCAGGAGAATTGCAAGTTTGAGCTCAACTAGGGCAACTTAATAACAGTGAGACCCTGTCTCAAAATAAAAAAATAAATAAAAAATAAAGAACAGGGCTGGGAATGTAGTGTGAAGGCCTTGGGTTCAATCCTCAGTACTGGGGAAAATAAATACCACCCCCCATTTTTCCATGGCTTGATGACTCATTCTTGTCTAACAATGAGTACTATTCCACGGGATGTACCACAATTTATTTATCCATTCATCTTGTTTAATAAAGGCGTCATGGTGGCTTCCAGGTTTTGGCAGTTTCAACTACATCTACCGTAAACTTCCACATGTGGATTTCTGTGTGACATGAGTTTTCAGCTCCTCTCCCTAAAGACCCAGGAGTGCTGTGCCTATTTCACTTCTTCAGAGACGCACTCCATAGGGAGCTCCTCGCTCCAGGGGCTCCCTACTGCCCTGTCTAGTTAATCCCAACTCTGACCTCACTTCCGCCCTTCAGCTTGCTTCCTCTGTCCTCTGGTCTTTGTGGCTGATCCTCTGTGCGTGTCAGTTGCATTCACCAGGTTGCGTATGCTTGCTGCGAGTATGGAAGCTCCACATTGGCACACTGTTGAGTCCCCATTGTCCAGCACACAGGAAGGGCTAACTAAATATTTGTTGAATGAATGAATGATGAGGTAGAGCACACTTACCCTTCCTCCTCACACTTACCCTTCCTCCTCACCCTCAAAGGAGCTCATTCATGGGACAGACACTCAAATAGCACGCTAGGAGTAGGGAGGGCTTGATGGGCCTGAGTGCCGGGTGCAGAGGGCGCCGCCACTGGTGAAGCTTGGGCACCAACACCTGTTTTTAGTACAAGCACCCCCACCACTGCCTGGAAGGTTTGCTTTCTGCAGCGCCTGCGGCTCTGTGTCTGCCCCTGTTGTGAGGATCTAGGAGAAAATGTCGTGGCCTTGAGAGGGAAAGAGCATAGAATTTTGAGCCTGAAAACCAGAAAATGAAACCCAGATAGCCCCAGTGAGCTTTCACTACCTGAGCAAATGACTGATGTCACCACACCTCATTTTCCTCACAGGTGAAATAAGAACAAAGATCCCAGCTCACTCTTGTTGGAGGCTGGGCAAATAAGGCATGTGCATGGCATAGATCATATGCGGCATGCCACACATCCAATACAGATTGGGACTCAACTTCTCTATGGGTGACAGGACAGCATTATGTGTGGATCCCGTCCCATCTGAGGAGGTAAAGACATACTCCGAGCTATTCATGATGCTGATGACTAATGTTTTCCATGGCCTCACCAGGCTATTGGGAAGACACAGAGATTTGAGGGTGTATGTGTGCTCGCGCATGTGTGCGTGTGTGTACACACCTGCCTTGACATTGAAAACCTTTGAGATGTCCCTTTAGGACGTCAGCGAAACAAGGCTGTGCTAGCAACAAGGCTGTGCTAATAACAAAGAAGTTACCCTCTCCCGGTGGCTTCTGAATTGATACCTGAAAGAAAAGAAATCTGTTTTAGATCTGGTGTAGGTAAAAGGGTGACAGATGCTGATACCTAATTCTTCCTGAGTAACTTGGAAGTTGCATTTCTTTACATTATCCTCTAGTCTGCCTTTTCAACCAATGCTTAATATGAGTTAATTGATGTGTCATATTTATACCAATGCTAATTTTGTTTCAGCCATTCGTTTAAACAGAAACAGAGTTCCGTTTATCAACGGGAGGTTGTGGTCCACCACCCTGGCCACACTTTAGAACCAGCTGAAGAGTTTAACAGAACTTCCATGCCAGAGGCCACCTCATGCCAATTAGGTGGGCCCTGAACTGGAATTTGTCAAAGTTCCCCTGATGATTACAGTGTGCTGCTGGGGTTAAGACCCCCACTCTTGGGAACCATGGTGTAAACCTGGCTGTCAGACCAGAGTCCCTGGTGGCCACCTGGTAAGGCTACCTGGTGCAGCTCTTCTAAGCTGCAGGCCTGGGAGAGGATCAACAACCTCAGGTGAAAGCCAGGAATGAGAGCGAAAATCATGCTCACTCACCAAGTGCTGGGGCAAGGTGGTAGCCTGTCTGAGGAAGATCTATAAGAAATTCACTCTGATGAAGGAAAGGGAAGAGGGAGAGAGGTAAGAGGGCAAAGCTGTTGCAGGGCGCAAGGAGACTGGGAGCTGGAGAGATGCTGCTTAGAGGATGGAAGAGGAGAAATCTAACCACAGACCCAAGGTAAAGTCCCCATTTTGCTGCTTGTTGGCTTGAGGAAGTCACTAAACTTTCAGGGACCTGGGATCCTCATCTGTAAAATGGAGATCTTTTCTTCTGGAAAGTACTCAACAATGATGAGTTCATTTATTACTATAGTACCTTAGGTGGGGGAGCAACAGGAAAGGAATCCATGTGGGAGCAGAGAGTGTAGGGGGAGAGAGGAGGGATAACCCATGGCTTCCATAGTCCTTAGGTCCAAAGCCAGAGTTAGCTGCAACTCACTGGACTAAACTATAAAGTAGTTACCAAAATCAGTGGTGTGCTAGGACCCATGCTAGGCCTTTGAGAATGGAGCTAATACACATAATAACAGCTGTTTCTCTAATGACAATGGAATGTTCGGCCCTTTTTATTATGGAAACTCACAAACATTCAGTAGGCAGAATAGTATAGAAACCCCCATCTACCCATCAGGCAGCTTCAACAATGATCAGTGCATGGCCAATCTTGTTTTATGGTTATCCTTATCTTCTTTCTCCTCTCCCTTGTTATTATGAAACTAATCTCACACATTACATGGTTTTATTTATAAATATTTCCATTTGTACCTCTAAAAGATAAAGGCTCTTAAAAACCATTATCACACCTAATAAAAAACCGACATTAATTCTTTAATATCATAAAATATCCAGTCAAGGTTCAAATTTCTAATTGTCTCATAAATGTCATAAATTTTTAAGTCTGCTGTCGAATCAGGTTCACACATTGTGGGTTGATTGAGATAGCTCTTTTGTGGTACTGGAGATTGAACCCAGAGCCTTTGCATTTAGCTGTGTCCTCATCCCATTTAAAAAATTTTTTATTTTGATAGTCTCACTAAATCTGAGTTGCCCAGGCTGGACTTGAACTTGTGATCCTTCTGTCTCAGCCTCCCAGGGTGCTGGGCTTATAGGTATGTACCACTGTGCCTAGCTTGGTTGTGATATCTCTTAAGCATCTTTTTAAAAAATTGTGGCAAAATATATATAACATAACATGTACCATTTAACCATTTTAAAGTGTGCCATTTAGTGGTATTATGCCCATTCACATTGCTCTGCAATCATCACAGCCATGCACCTCTAGAACTGTTTCATCATCTCAGACTGAAGTGCTGTCTCCCCACCCACCTCCCCCAGTGAGTGGCAACCTCCATTCTGTGTTTTGTCTCTAAGAATTTAACTATTCTACGTATCTCCTGTGAGAGTAATCATGTAGCTGCTGTCTTTTTGTGACTGGCTTATGTATCATAATGTCATTATAGTTCATTCATGTTGTAGCATGTCCTGCAATTTCCTTCTTAAGGCTGAAAATATTTTATTGTATTTATGAACCACGACCTGTTTGTCCATTTATCTGTCAGTGAGCACCAGGGTTGTTCCCACCTTTTGGCTATTGTGAGTAATACATTTTGAACATGGGTGTACAAACACCTCTGAGGGCATCTTTTAATCTAAAGTTTCCATTTTCATCTCCCTCTTGCATTTCTCTTTCTTTTTTTTTCTTTATAATTTCATTGTTGATGAAACTAGGTCATTTGTCCTGTCATGTTTCCCTCTCTCTGGACTTTTCTGATGACCTCATTAACATTTGGACTAGCAAAGGTATTTTAAAATTTGTCAATTACATGTACATATTCTGCACCAGGCACAATTTTAAGTCCTTAAAAAATATAAATTGAATTAACTCTATGGGCTGAGAACTGTTCTTTTAATCCCTATCATAAAGATGGGAAAACTGAAGTTAAACAGAAGTGAAGAGACTTAGCCTCGGTCACCCAGCTAGCAAGTAGCAGAACCATGAGTCTCTCAAGGCTTGCTCATGTGACACTGCTACTCAAGAGAGCGTGTTCTTCAGTGAAAAGGAGATGATGATTTTGATTCTTGGCAAGACAGGCCAAGACGTGAAAAATTAAAAATGAAAGTGGAGATGGAAATTCCATCAACAGAGGCAATGCAAGGAGGCCACACCCGATCAGCTTCCAGGGTAGCAATGCATACTAGCAAAGTCAGGGCCAGGCGTGGTGGTACATGCCTGTTAATCCCAGCACTCGAGAGGCTGAGGCAAGAGGATTGTAGTGAGTTCGAGGCCAGCCTGGGCTGTATATTTCAAGGCTAGCCTGAGCTACATAGTGAAACCTTGTCTCAAAAAAAAAAAAAAAAAAGTCAGAGGAGATAACAACAGATGCTTCTTCAGAGTGTTTACTGCCATCAGTCTAAGTCCAGGCACATGAATTCCCTCCCTATATTTTGCTAACATAGCTGTGAGTGCTCCTTGTTAGAAAAAGTACCCCAAGTAGATGATCATGTTATTTAGTAGAAATAAAACAAAGCAAATGGCTATCCTCGTCTTCCCGATAGCCCCCAAATGCCCCTTTTCAAGAGCTTTGTGTGTTTCGGTGGCTGTAAACTTTATACATATTTTTGAAACAATGCAACACTCTTTAGAAAAATGGAGAATGGAATCATTAATCGAATTACTCATTGTGTCTATTTTTCTCAGTCTATTTTTCCTGCGGGCATAAACATAGACATAATTTTAAGTGGCTGCGGCACTTTATAACTGGGAGTCATATGCTGAAGTGATAGAACCTTAGTCCTGGGTCTGCACATGTACAGCCTCCTCCTTCCCTTGGTGCTGCTGGGTTCCACTGCCCTGGTCAGTTTCAGTTCAAAGGAAAATGAAGGCATCTTTTATAGCCCTAAGGTTTCTGGGGAGGGCTGAGTTAAGCGGGGGCAGTGGAGTTTGATGAAGAAAAAGCTTGCAGGGTCTGGAGAGCTCCCCCTACCCCATCCTGCCAAAGGCCCAGTGTGATCCCAGAAGGTGACTCGCTGCTTCTGTGGGGTCTGATGCGGGGAAACTTGGTGACCTCTATGTCTTTCCAGCTTTGACCTTTTGAGATGCTTGGATTCTAATAAAATTCCCCCTTTTTTTTTAAACAGAGAGGTAGGCCACAGTTGTCTCTGAACTGTAAAGGAAGCTTTAAGGTTAGATTTCTGAAAAAGAACATATATTTCTCTTTTGTAGGAGAAAAACTGGTTAAATCGAGTCCTCCTGACTGGTGAGTTAAATCAGTTAGATTTAAATCAAACCAACCCAGCTCTGCTCTTTCATCACTGAGAGATGAATCAGGAGAAATCTACCTTTGAAACTGACCTGGATTTGGAGCAATCCATCATTTTTTAATGGACCTCTAGGATGTGGACATTCCTCTGGGCTCTCTCTGGTTTCTGCTGATGCTTGTGAATCAAGAAAAATGATTGCCAGTATGACCCATTTAAAGAGTCATACTTAGAAAAAATGCGAAATGATTCAGATGTCTAGAAATTGGGGAATGATTAAAATTATTATTGTCAATCTATTCTCTGAGGTCATCATCCAAAAGACAGAAGGGCAACTCTCGAAGGAACTGAAATGTAGTCTAGTCTGGCTGGTCCTTGGCTGGACATGGGACTGCGTACTGGGCAAAGGACAGTCTTGCTAAATTCGGATTACCAGGCCCTGCTCTGCAGAGGGTCATGCTATCCTATAGATCGGGGGAGGCCTGGGAATTTGAACATTTGCAAGCTCCTCCATTGATTATGCTATTGACTGGGCTAGGCTTGGAAATCCCTGATCTAGTCCAAACCCACCACTTTCCAGAGGAAGAAACAGACCCAGAGAGGAGCAGAGGAGGGTCACCTGGTAGCAGATGTGCTCTCAAGCACCCACCCTTGTGACTTTCCACTTAGAGGGACAAGTGTGAGGATGCTGTCAGAGATACAACTTGAAAATGCTGTTAAATGGTAGGAACATGTTATAAACATGCACGTACTTTAATGATGCAACAGGGAGAGACTTAGAAGAATCCTGGATCTGAGCATACAGCTGTTGGAAGTGGTCTTTCCTGTTGCTGTGCGCTTGGAGGGAAAAAACCCCAAACATTTAATAAGTGACAATGTACAAATTATATTCATTCTTACATGGAAGAAGTCATACTCGAGTAACTGGAATCTTTTCAGTGAAAGATCTGCCATATCCTCAAGGTAAGGAGGTCAAATATCTTAATATCATTTGGATAAGAACTTTTACATTTATTTAACTTGTGAACAAAAGATGCGATTAGAGACCTTATTACCCTCTTGTATTTCTTCTCAATGTAATTAACCTAATTCTTCTTCCTGTTGGTGGAGGGAAGAAGGAAAAGTAGGTGGCCTATTCATAAAACTGGTACATCCAGCACCCAGCATTCGGGGGCAGGGCACAACTTGCTGGCACTAGGCCCAGGCTGAGGTGAAGATTTCGTCTCATCTTCCAGGCCCCTGTTACTAACCCATGAGGAAGCGCAGAGGCAGAGGGCTTGTGAAACTTGCCAGAATCCCAGAGCTAGTGTGGGCTACAGCTGAGATCCAACTTGAAGCCATCTGTTTCCAAAACCCACTGCATCTTTTCTGCCACTCACCTGTACATTTTCTGGGCTGAGATATCTTTGGAGGAGAATGAAGGAACAGAGAAAATGTTGGAGGAAGAATATAGTAGGCCAGACAGAATGCTTGCCTGGCATTATCAGGCATATATAAAATGACAAAATGTGTCAGATGCTAGAAGGCAAGAATTCCCAGCACGCAGCCACCCAGCCTGTGCTTGAACAAGCCCAGTGATGGGCAGCTCCGCCCCTTAAGTAAGGTTTCATCCTAGGTGTGAGCACCATAGTACAGAGACTGTGTCTGGTTCTTCTGACATGGCAGCATCTCATTACTTGTGCACATTTCTTGTGCTTGTTTGATGTATTTGGGAGCATGCTTTATTATAGAAATCATATTTATTATTCCTTAGACTGTAGTAACAACAGGTCCTTCCTGCCCTTTCTGCTTATTGGAGCTGGCTCTTTTCTCTGGGGCAGATCAGTGGTGATCCCCGGATGGAAAGTCAAGAGATGTAGGTTCTTGTCTTTGAGAAGGTCAGATAGCCATGCTGAGCCTTGATTTCCCTGTAAGTGAAGTGATCACGGAAGGCCCACTTCTGAAGCCTCACAAAGCCAGGATGGATGTGGGAGGGCCATCTTGAAGATAGTCCTCCAAGATCTGTTCAAGCCTTGGTCTTGTTTAGCCCAGTTCTGGACACACCACTTAAGTCACGTTGTAATACCAGAGAAGCAATCTTATGTATCAAATAAGTAGGGGTCTGAGAATAATGTCACCCAACTCCAGCTGAGCCCAGACTTTCTATGACATTCTTTAGGACTTTTGAGGATGTGTTGTCTCCACAATCATCTCCAGGTGTGGTGATAATTCTCACAGAACTGAGCATATGGCTGTACTCACAACTATGATTTATTACAGCAAAAGGACATAAAGCAAAATCAGCAAAGGGAAAAGGCTCACAGAGAGCCTGAGGGGTGTCCAAAGGAGACCAGGTGCAACCTTCCACAATGCCTCTCCCGGTGGAGTCACATAGGACAACCTCAATTCTCCCAGCAACAAATTGTGGCTACATGTGTGAAATGTTTTCTACTGAGAAAGCTCATTAGAGTTTCAGTGCCTGAGGTTTTCACTGGGGTCTGGTCGTGTAGGCACATACCCACATTCTACACTCCCAGTGGGAAAGCAGGTGTTTTGCATAAGGAGTTTGTTTGCACAAACAATTTAGGCAAGTGAGCCACTTATATGGAGAATAGTGAGACCTCTCCAAGTTCCCTGATGCCAGCCAAGGGCCAAGTTCCTAGCAGGCCTTTCTAGGGATAGTGTCCGACCTGCCATGTTAACCCTTTTCTGCTCAGAAGTATTGCACAGTGGTCCTCAATGGGGATTCTGGAGCCAGACTGCCCGGGTTTATGTCCTGGCCTGCCATTTTTCTAGATAGGTAACTGAGGGCAAACTATTCAACCTTTCTGTGCCTCTATTTCTTTATCTATAAAATGAGGATAATATTGATATCTATTTCTACAGCTGATGTGAGGATTAAGTGAATCAGTGTGTGTAGAGCACTAGAAGTTCCATTCAGCCCAGCTATTCCCTTTCTAGGTGTCTTCCTAAAAGAGTTAAAGACATCATATTACAGTGGTACATGCATACCCATGCTATGTTTATAGCAGCATATTTTGTAATAGTTAAATCTTGGAAGTGGCCTGTATGTCCATCAGCAGATGAATGGGTAAAGAAAATGTGGTATTTATACACAATGAAGTATTATTCTGCCATAAAGAAGGATAAATTTGAAACATTTATAGGAAAATGGATATGCCTCGAGACTATAATTTTAAGTGAAATAAACCAGACACACAAGCTTAAGTATCACGTAATTTCTTTTATATCAGAAACCCAAAATATAAATAAAGAGCAAAATAAAAGATAGATAATAGAGAAAAAGGAGATAGATCTTTTGCAAAAGGGAGCAGGACCAAGAGATGGAGGGAGGAAGGAGAGGAGGAGGAGGTGAAAAGATAATTAAGATGTGTTATTCATGTAGCAGCTCCCCGTGAGGAATGTGATCATTATGTACTGCAAACAAGTACTAATAAAAAACCAGAATTATTAGGTAACAGCAGCTTATCTGCTATTATTATCAGTGGTGGTGTTGTTCCTTAAGGCACAGTGCTGCTAACATCACCTGCTTGGTTGCAGCAAGAAAGTCTCCCAAAGGAACTGTACTCTTCTAGAAATAGCCTGTCCGCACCGTGTTCCATCCAAGGCAAGGCCGAATCATGACTTTGACATACAAAAGGCATTTAGGACCTTTGGAATGGGTCCAGACTCATTACTCAAGGTCTCCTGAGTATTGGGGGATTCACACTGATGGAGAGTCTGATAAGGGTGGTTAGTGGAGGTGGGACCTCTGACTCTAGAAGTCCCCTAACAGAGTAAACTTGAGTATCTTCTCCTAGCCTGCTCCTGTGAAGTGGGAAGAAATCCAGGGCAGCTTCCAGTTCTGGTGCCACAGCGGCCTGCTGAGTGATCACTTCCTGAGCCTGGAAAGGATGTTCCTAGTCCCTCAGCTCGGCACGCTGCCGTGGGAAGGTAAAGAAGGTTCACGGCACAGTGGTTACCTCTGCCTCCTGCATCCTGGGTTATACTTTTATGACTTGCCTGATTTTAGGAAGATATAACTTATTCCCAGGTTACACAAAGAGTAAGTTATTACTTACAAGGGAACATCAAAAATCAGGAATTAAAAAACCCAGCCTTCTGGGCTCAGGAAAGCTACCCAGGATGGATGGAGACTCATCTGAGCATACCCCGATTTTCCTGCAGCTGGGGACTGCAGAAGGCAGCCTCTCCTGGATTTTATATCCTGGGATAGAGGGCAAATGATATTCTGGGCTGAAGCATTGGAGATCATCCTGGTTCTAGGGGGGATCCTTGGGAATAGAGCCCAGCTATTCTGGCCAGCTCTTCCCTACCTCAGGATGTCGCATTCCCAGCACATTCTATGACTGCTCCTGTAAACTGCAAGCGAGAACGAGGGGAGAACTGGGTCAGCCCAAGGCCACCTGCAGAACTGTCCTGCACAAGGGGCCTCTCTGGAGCTGAATCTGGGTTAATATGCTGGCAAGTTCCAAGGTTGCGGTGTTGGAACCCAGGGCTCCTTTTAGACTGACCCAGACAACCAGACTCGCTCCATTCCTGGCCTCCTTTCCCACAGGCTGTCCTTTCTGTTCTCGGTTCCCCTCACTCTGTGCATACAACTGTCCATTGCATCTCTTGGCGGTCCTGGTTAAGACTGGGTCTGTGACCATGCATCTGTGTCTGCCAGTGGCCAGGAAGTACAGTGGCCTGGGAATGTTTGGGTGACAACCCCCTGTGACCTTTCTCTAGACTTTGTTACCACTACCGCGTGCTAGGGCGTGTAGCGGTACAGAGGGGACACCCTCCGGGTGACACTGCAGTGAGAGATATAAGGCAGGCTCCCTTGAAGGAGATTCTCGGTTGGAAGTGAGAATTCAGTTTCAGCTAACTGCAGGGGGAAAAGGCCTTGCTTCCATTAGAACTGAATCTTTCTGAGGCTTCGTCACCAGGATGTGGTTTCCCTGTCCCCTCCCTTCCTGTGTTGACCCTGTTCACTTACATCCTTTCTCCTCTTGGTGGCAAGATGACAGCCAGCAGCTCTCAGCAGTGCCAGCCAAAAAGCAATCCCTTTTCCTGACACAGGAAACTGAAGTCCTCAGATTGAGCCTCAGTGGACCTACGGGGGCCTGTGCCCGTTTCTGCTCCAGTTACTATGGGCACAGGGTTACAGTTGACTCACGGAAACTGAAGTAGGAAGGGTTTTTTTAAATCCCAAGGAAAATATGGGTTCTGTTTCCAGACAAGAAGGATATGGATATAGAGCTAGTTTGGTTCCTCCCTTAAGGAGCTCATGATGTTTTTGGAAAGCAGGTATGGGAACATGAAAAGGGGCTCCAACTAAAGCAAAAGGCAGAATGGAGTCTCTGCTCTATCAAAATCTGTGTCAGCGAATTTCAGGAATGAAGACAGAAGAAGTACCCACTACTGCACAGTGGAACCAGGCACACATGCATGCGGTGAGGATTCTGGAGCACAAAGGCAGGTTTCGTGTAGGATGACCTCTGCGCTGAGGCAGTATAGCTGTCACTGTCGCCATCCCAGCCATAGCCCTGTGGCACTCACTCTGCCCTTCCTTCCATACTGCCCCAACAATTTTCACCTGCCAGGATCTTGCAGCAGTCACTAAGCAGGGTTCCTGGATGAAGATCTTAGCTCCTTCGTGCCCCAGAAACCTCAGCAGGATTGGACTGCAGGTGCCCATGCTCAGCAGTGCCCCTGGGCCCACTGCAGCTCCTGTTCTGTGTCATGGCTCTACTTCCTGCTCATGCTTTTTGGGGTCACCTCCCAAAGAAATATCCTGGTCTCAGGATCTGCTTCTGGGAGACACCAGCTAAGCCAGCCTGGAGGAATGTGTCAGATTTGGATGGGTGGAGCTGGCTGGGGGAGAAGAGGGGAAACAACTCAGGAGGAAGGAATTATGTGAGGAAGAGTATGGAGATGGAATGTTGAGGGCAGAGCAGAGGAGACAGTGAAATCCCTCTGGTCCAAGCAGTGCTTTTCAAATCTGTTTTTGATGGTGATTCATGGCAAGATATAGATATGGTACATTTATACACACACACACACACACACACACACACACACACACGGCAGAATTTTCATGAAATGACAGCCTTCTTATGTGCAACACGTTCTTCTATCTCAATAAAATTCCCACTTAAGACCTGCCAAGTTAATTAGACGTCTCACCAATAAAGGGAGACCTTCAGTTTGAAAACCACTGAGCTACAGGGAAGGGTGTAGGCATAAGCGTAATGGAGATGGTGAAAGAAG
The DNA here is from genome assembly GCF_000276665.1 of Chinchilla lanigera. Classification (NCBI taxonomy): domain Eukaryota; kingdom Metazoa; phylum Chordata; class Mammalia; order Rodentia; family Chinchillidae; genus Chinchilla; species Chinchilla lanigera. The sequence continues at coordinate 26,928,713 of NW_004955419.1, forward strand.
TTATATTGGACCAGACATCAGGGGAGCTTGAATGTCAGGCTGAAGTGTGTGCACTTGACTGGTGCTATGTGGAGCCACTGAGGGCTGTTGAGTTAGGGCACGGTAAACTCCCAGCTCAGCTTCGGGAAGACTCTTATAGGCAGTGCGGGAGACGGACTGGAAGGAGCTGGGAGTCTGCTGAGGAGCAGTTGCCACGGTCAGGCTGAGAAAGCTCTGGGGTCTGTGCCTGCACTGGGGCAGAGGGCTGGAAGGGAGCAGAGCAGATGGGGATGGTGGTTGACTAGAGGAGGGAAGCCAAGAAGCCTCGGAAATCCAGGGTGGTTGTCTTGGAGGAGGGTGGGGCTATAACCTTCCTTGGTTCCTGATGAACTATTTATCAGGGCATGAAACTTTCATTAATATTATTCCAGCCTGAGAATCTCAAAATGTCATAAAGGACTTGTTGAGTGGTCAAGTATCTTGTACTTAATGCGTCCAGGAAGTGGCCCGGTTCCCAGGACTACTGTAAGTGGGAAGGAGTCGTGCTCGAGGGGTCTTACTTCTTGATAGATTCATTCCTGTGATTCCTCCAGGTACTCCTGGTCTCCCCTTGGGTGAGGCTTTTGGGTGCCCCCGGCCCATTGACCTACTTACTGCATGATTAGCAGCCAGCACGCGGCTTCACAGGCACTTACTTGGCCAGGGGCCTGACGCTGGGGAAGCTCATTTGGTTCCGTAAGGAGCTCATAGTCCTATCTGGGGAAGAAGACACAGAACTAGACATAGAGATGTATGAGAGGTTCCAGCTCAATAAAAGAAGAATGGACTGTCTGATTTACTAAAATCTGTGCAATCAATGAAGTTCAGGGAGGAAGGTAAAAGAGGGAAGGGGAAATAACTACTAGGGGCAACTATTTGTCAAATACATGTTGGATGCTTTGTGTACATGGAATAATATAAATGTTACAGTAACTGAATTGGTGTTTTATGGGTCATGGACATACCTCTGCTCATAAGAATGACCTCTCTGTGTGTAGGTGCCAGGGAGAAAAGCTAGACTTTAAAACATATTCTTGGGTCCTATCTTCAGCCCAATTCTGTATGTGCTTGGGTAGGGATGCAGGAGAGAAGAGGAAAGCCCAGGAGTATGCATTTTAATAAGACCTCCAGGCTAGGCTTATGTGTGCTAAAGCTGGAGAATCTCCAGAGAGGTAGATCTTGTTATTTCTATATTACAGATGAGGAAACTGAGGCTCAAAAAGTTTTAGGAAATCAGCCATGCTTGGTCTGTTAATATCTTACTCCGATTCCCGTGCATTAGAACCCCTGATGTGCTAGTGGTTCCCTCCAGCACCCCACCTTGTCACAGCACCTCTGAGCCTTCCTAGTGTGCATAGCTAATGGAATTGAGATTCAGTTAAGTTTAACATGCATTGCTGGAGACCCTATTTCGTGCGATAAGTGTATTGGATCAAAAGGTAAATAAAGGGCTAGGTACTATAGCTCCGTGGCACAGTGCCTGCCTGGCAAGCGCGAGGTCCTGAGTTCAATTCCCAGTACAAACACTCCCCCGCAAAAAACAAAAACAAAAACAAAAAAACCCTGAAAGGTAAACAAAGCCTTGCCTCTGCCATTAGTAAGGAATTTCAGGATTTCTAGCTGTTTTCAGGAAATTACTATCAGATTTGTGTGTGTGTGTGTGTGTGTGTGTGTGTGTGTGTGTGTGTATTTTCCAAAGCTCAAAACTTTTAAAATTTATCCAAGTAAAATTGAGGTTTTACAGGCTGAAATTAGTGATATTTAGCCAAGAATCCTTTTAGGGTACAAAAGAGGTGATCACCGGGGAGATGAGAACTGAGAGAGCTTCAGACCAGTCCCAGGTTATGGAAGCCCACCTGTTCCGCCACTGCCACCACTGTGGCTCTTTCTCTGGCCAGGAGAGAAGAACTGCATGGCAGGCATTGGTGGAATCAGCAGAGGGCCTTGGAGGCAAGACCATCTTTAAGGGACCCCGGGACCCTCGAGCTGGGTGGGGATATGTACACTGCAGGCCCCCTGAATCTCTCGGAACCGCTCTGGGTGGGGGAAGGGAGGTGTGGGGTGCTCTCTAAAGCAGAGGGTGGGAAACTAGGATCACCCTTAGCGGTCTTTCTTTGAATTTTTTTCCTCTGCATATGCATGTATAAGTGCAAATTATTGATGACAAGATATGAAGTGGAAAGGCATGCCAGGCCAATTAAGTTGTGCTTTTAGGTAAATTGTGTTGCCATAAGTATGCTTTGTCTCCTGTAGGGCAGAGGAATTGGCATTGAGGCCCTAAAGTCCACTTGTAGGGTAATGCCAGTCTCGTGGTGGCACTGTCTTTGTGGGTGTGATGGTAATGGCCAACCCAAACATGCAAGTGGTGACGGGTGCCAGCACATAGCGTGGATACTTGCATGAATATGGCTTGTCTCTGTCTTGATGCTGTACTGTCTAGGAGCAAGGGACCCTTCGGGTAAGGACACTGTTCTGAGGTTTCACAGACATGGGACTCTCAGCAGTCTTTATCTCTGGGCCCTGGATGGAGCGACACACTCATCTCAGCCGCTAGTGGGCTGTCCTAACTCTTCTGGAAGGAGGAAGGCAAGGCCAGGACACAGAGCTGGCATGTCTGCTGGCCACGCTGAGCTAGGTATCTGAAGGGGACAATTAGCATGAACGGAATTAGCCCCAAAGACCCTTCACCCATGAGCTTCTTTTGCTCCTGAAACTTTTTTTTTTGGCCTCTGAAATAAATGCATGTTTGCTTTTCAAAAACAAAGTGAAATATCCATTTCAATTCCTGTAGCTCTTTGTAAAGAAATAACCCTTCTCCAAGAACACAAGTTCATTTCTGGTAAGATCTGGAAGCTGAACCCTGAATGATCTTGCTCTGAAATGACCTGCAGGCCTCATTCTTTGCAAAGTTTAGGAGGCCTCTGAGGGGTCACTGAGAGGGCCGGCAGTACCAGAATCATTGCTTTGCCCACAGAGGCCATTTCTAATCAGTTCTTGGCCTTTCATTTTGGCCAAGTACTTGGCTAGAGACTTGAAATTAGTTTTCTTCCCCGGTGTATCTTTTTAGATGAACTTAAATTGCTGGTGTTTCTGGCATAAGCTAATATGTTGTCATGCCACCCACACGGCTGTTGATAATGGGGAAAGGTGAGAGGCGGTGCCTGCTTCCCAGAGGATCTTGGGGAGCCCTGCCTGGGAGCCGTTGCAGGAGATGTTGATGAGGCAGAGACCTGGCTCTGTCCTGACACCGCAAATCAGAATGGGGGCAGGGAGTTGTTGGGGAGCCATGGTGCCAGTGACACAGTGTGGCAAGGCTGGGGTCTGCATGTTCATCAGGCACTACAGGTGATTTCTCATGCACGTGACCACCATAATGCTCAGTTTCATGGGAAAAAAAACAGCAAGGAGAGTAAGTCTTTACTTGGTCTAAGAGCATCTTTTACTTTGTCTTCTACTCGCCTCTCTTCCTCTTGCAGATAGATATACACTTGCCCCTCCTACTCCAGGCACACTGACCTGTGTCATTCCTCCAACAAGTTCTGCAGATTCCTACTTCCTCTTGAATGCTTTGTCCCCTTTTCAGATTGTTGCATCTGACTTAAAGCCCTGACCTACAGACACCTCCTCCTGGAAGTCTACCCTGATTGTACCTCTGGAACCGGTCACACATCTTGTCTCTGTATTTTTTTTTTTTTAAGCTGCAAGTTGGCAGTTAATTGAGTCATGCTGAGAGTTCTAGGCTGTATTTCTGGCTCTAACTATTGTTCGGGGAGTAGCTTGGTGGTGGCGGTTACTTTCATTCTGTCTTCATATATCCCTGGGCTCCTGCCCTATCCCGACCTCCCCATCATCCCCAGCCCACCTAATGGCTGAACTATGGAACCTGGAGGTTACGCTCTAGATGTCTCGAATGAAGGGACCTCTGCCCCTGGACCTGGGTCTGCTGCGCCTGCCCAGCCTCAGTGGCTGTCCCCAAATGCCCTGTGGTTGCTAGAAACTCTGGGTGTGCCAGTTCTGTGAATCCCAGTTGAAAATAGAGCAGTATGCTAATCAGGGAAAGATTGTCTTTATAGAGTACAGCTGATAAGATGATTTGCATATTCTGGTTCATTGTTGTATTTCGAGTAAGTTACATTATTCCTTAAAGGAACAGACCAAATAGCCTGCGGGAAGATTCAGCAGAAGACAGGCTGTCAGGAGCAGGTTTGATCCCCCAAACAAAGCAAGCTGGAAGCTGAAGCATAGGGAGGCAGATATTTTAAGTCAGTGTGAGGAAGAGCCTGGACTGTGTGAGCCTGTGTGAGCTCCCGGTAAGAGAAGCAGTTTCCCCTGGAGAGGGGAAGCTCCCCATCCCTGGAGGTGTATAAGCAGACGTCTGGAGAGCTTGCTTAGAGCTGTGATAGAGGGTAGAAGTGTGGGTCTTGTGCATTCCAGTTCCAGGAGCCAGTTCCACTTGGATGGCTCTTCCTTGCTGCTAGCTCTGGGATATCTGTACTTTGGACGGGCACAAGATAGTCTATTAGGTTAGATTCCCACGGCTGCCATAACAAATCGACACAGCTTGGTGGCTAAAACAATAGGAATTTATTGTCTCACAGTTATGGAAGTCAGAAGTCTGAAATTAGGGTGTCAGCAGGCTTGTGCTCCCTCTGAAGACTCTAGGGAGGACCGGCTTCTGGTGGCTCCTGCTGTTCTTTGGTTTGTGGCTCCATGGCTTCAGTTCCTGCTTCTGTCTTTACATGGTATTCTTACATAAGTACCTCTGCCCTATTCTCTTCTCACAAGGATACCAGACATTGAATGTAGGGGCCACTCTAAAGGTCTTTAACTAATTACATCAGTAAAAACCCTATTTCCAAATAAGATCACATTATAGAGTCCCAAGTAGATATGAATCTTGGGGGACACTCTTCAACCCACTACACATAGGTAGAAGAAATTTCCCCAGGGCAGTGGGCTTGTATTCTAATGCAATGCCCAGGAAGTCTTGTATTCTTCTCCGCCCAACCTCCCCATAAGTATAGATGGAAGTAATTTGGGTCATAATGGGGGACCCAGCTGGGGAGTAAGCCAGTGCTCTTTGCCCTGCCCCATATGCCTGTGGCACCTCGAGAACAGCTGCAGTCTGGAGGATGCTGTCAGGGTCCCGCCTCAAGGGCCCCCTGACCTTCTCTGGGTCTCTGCTCTGGGCTACCCAGCCCCCTGTGTCGCTCTGGAAGTACATGTGTGCTATCTCCCAGGAGTGGCGAGTGTGACACAAAGGCAGCTTTCCAGATGGTTCCTCAGTTGTCCACAACATCCCTGTACCCACTTTTTCTTCTCTCCCTGCTCCCTTCTTGTGTGTCCTGGAGTCACCTCTCTGTTCTCCAGCAAGCTCTACTTTTAGGGAAACCCAAATAAAACAGAAACAATGTTTTAGAGAAATCTAGATACCCTCGTATGTGATGTTGTAGAGTCATAGAAATGTAACCCAGGACACAGCCTCATTTTCCAGATGGGACAGCACTGGCCCTGGGGAGACTCAGACATCACCCTTGATCATTTTTCTTTTGAGTGGGAGAGAGAAGGAGGGGTGTGTATTCTTCGATGTTTTTGATTTGGTGGGTTCTAGATGGTCCCTCTTGTTTCTTTCGCCTTTCACTGTGGGGTGCCTCCCTTGCGCCTCTAAGCACTGCCTTTCTGAGACTTCTTCCATGATCCTCCACCTTCACATCCTCTCCCGGTGCCGGGTCTGATCCACGAGGACTGCCCACCAGCGCTTTTCTTTCCTAGATGGGTTTGGATCCACCACACACCTGCCTCTGCTTTCACTTGAGTCCTTTCCCTTTGCCCCAAATTGTACTCTTCTCAGCTCTTACTCTGGCTCAGAGTTAGAGCTTCTTTTTCCTCCTTCCAGGGAATTTGAGGCTTGGGGATCTCTGTCTTCTAGTTGTATTGAGGGTGTATGTTTTGTTTGTTCTTCTTTTTTATTTTTGGAGAAGATATTGGGAGTTTGAGACTTAAAAAGCCACCATTGCCTTCAGCCTCCCAGAACCTCCTTCACCCCTGACATTTTGCTATTCTTTTCCAGAGCGCATCTCACTCCAGAATCTGGTCCCCTGACAGTGATGTTCTGAAGCCAACTTGTCCTGGCTCACAGAGCTGATGTTAAATTCTCGGGAGCTTTGCAAGCTGGCTGATTTCATGTTGGGAGCTTGAAGTTGGCAATGACGGGAGCATTCTCACTGTGGCTACTGGCAAACACTCCTAGCTGGGCCTTTCCCCACCCCCAGCTGCTTATGACATTTTCCCAGGACACCACAGGCTGCATACATGTATGTTTTAGCATCATCCCACACTTCCTAAGGCTCTCTGAGCTTGCTGCCTAACTTTCCCCGTCCAAGGTCCAGGGAAAGTTGAGTGAATGAATGACATCCGGTAGCTCACTGCTGTATAACACACAGTCCCAAACTTAATTGACAAACACAAATAATATTTTATTATGTTCAGGGACTCTGTGGGGGAATCCAGACAGATCACCGCCAACATGGCTATTCTCACTCCATGGGAACTCGGCCCTCAGGAGTGGAGACCTGACGGACTGGGTTGACTCAAAGACTGAGATGGACTAGAGGCTCTACATGAAGACTGTGCTTACCATTTGGCCTCTCACAGAGTATGATCAGGTTTTAGGAGAGAGCATCCTGTGAGTGAATTCTGAGAGTGATGTTCCCGGACAGCCAGGTAGCAGGTGCACAGCCCTTATGGAAGCTTGTCCCAGGGGTTGCGAACCACCCCTCCTACCCTGCCCTCTGATCAGAGGAGTCACCAGCCTGCTCAGATGCAGGATGAAGGGACGTAGACCTGCTTCTCAAAGGGAGATGTATCTTAGAGTTCTGATGTTATATTTTTAAACTACCATCCCAAGTAAGCCAAAAAGCTAAATTTAATGAGTCCTTACTGTGTGCCAGTACTTTATATATATTACCTCTACTTCTTTGCAAGTACCTTGAAGATTACTTCCATTTTGCATATAAAGAAACTGGGGCCCACAGAGGTTACAGAGCTTGCCTAGAGGCACATAGCCATAATTCACTGGGACCCTTCCATCAGAACTTACTTCATTCTTTTGTAGAGGTACTGTGACTTTTGCTGGGCCAAGAGAAACAAAGATAATGAGGCCTGGTCTTCCTTCAGTGAATGCATAATAAACCCAGCCTGGCATGCATTTACCCCTGGGGCATCCAAGAGTCCAGCTAACTGAGGTGAGGGTGGGCAGTCTCTTCACTGTTCCTAAAAGTCAGTTTAGTGCTGAAAGTGCTGAGTAATTGCTCTTGTCCAGGCTAATTCAGCTTCATAACCTCAAGTCTGAAGTCAGTAGTGTGGAGTACTTCAAATTAGCTGTAAAATTTCAATCCAATTGCTAAACTGCCTAAATTATCAAGTTTGCTCATTGCTAGTTGAATGCATGCATAATTAATTTTTTCTAAAGTCTGGTCTAAAAGCTGCTGAAATCAGATCTTTTTCTTGAATTGGATTCAAATGTCATAGGAAGTCTTTGGTTTTATGATGTCATCCAAAGCAGTATGCCAGCTTAAAGAATTCTTAGTTGAAAGTTGTGTTTGGGAAGGAGGTAAGTTAGAGGACTCAATTATTTTAAAATTAAAATTATTGAGAGATGGGCCTCGCCTCCATAAGTGACAAATATAAATCAGCATTGGTCTGACTATTAATATTGTTAATAACAGGATGAATAGCTAGTGTTTAGAATGCAAGCTCTATGAGGGCAGGGGTATCTGCCTATCCCATTGTCTAATTTATCTCCAACATGTTGAATAAGAAGCTGTGGTCACATGGTTAACACTCAGCAAGTATTAGTTGAATACATATGTCAACTAATGTGATCATGGAAGCTATCTGATGGGATAAAAACTTTATTCTCATTTGAATATGAAGAAAGTAAGGCTGAGGAAGGTTAGTTGTCTTTTCCAGGGTTCCATTAGGAGATGTGGTAGTCAATGCTTAACTCTGGCATTTGAGACTTTTTGCTGTGAGCTTTTCCTTAAGTGTGTAAATATACTATTGGGGTTCATGAGGTATTTCTGAGTTGGAAATCTACTCACGTTGAGGATCCTGATCTGGAGTATTAGGATAGGATTTTTGATATTAACATAGCGTGTCATGATATCTCCTTATTCTGTGCTAGTGCTGTACCATAGTGTTCTGTGGTGAAGCTCTTCCATATCTGTGGTATCTCTGATGGTAGGTACTTGCCATATGTGTGTTACCGACCACTTAAGAGTCATCTTATCAAGCTCTCCTCTTTTAATTTTTAATTTTTCACAGATTGAGACCTGAGGCCCAAGAGGAAAAAGGATTTCCCAGGGGCTTGCAGTAAATTAGTCATAGACATGGATGTCGGGGTCCTGCTTTCCACGCTGGCTGTTTCCCTTTATTATATAATCTTGGCTGCCTTGAAAATTTAATTCCCTAAGTCCTAGTAGTCTCTCAATTTTCCAAAAACTATTTCTCCTTTTCTTCTATTTTCTCTTTTGGCTGACTGTGTTTTGATCATTTCTCTGACTTCTTTGCTGCTGAGCCAAAGAAATAAAACTCAAAAAGAAGTGAAAATTCAGTCTGTCCTGCCTTGGTGGATGTTCGAGCCAGTGCTCAAGGTCCTGCACCACTGTGATGCTTGGGCCATTGACCATTACCAGGTAGCCCCAGCCAGGCCTCGGTCCTGCCCAAAGTGGAGTTATAGATGTTGTTGACCACCACGGCATTAGTGAATGGACCCGCCCTCGCAGACGCATCTCTCTCGGTGGTGTCCATTTGACAGATGTAAAAACCTAAGACCTGGAAAGATTAGTGTGAGGGGGCTTAAGCCAAGGTCTGGCTGAGGTCAGCTTTGTACTCATCTACCTTCTCTGCATGCTTCTCCCCAGGACTCCAGCACATCTATATTTTGGGGGCATCTGGATGCTCTTGGCGGCAGTAATAGAAAAGCCACTCTGAATGGCACAGACCATTAGGAAACTGATGAGCTCATCAGGAGAAACCCAGAGGATGCTGGGATTCAGGCCCACTCAATCCCATGAGGTGATAGGGCCAACTTAGCCATGAGTCACATGGGTACTTTTAAGGCCCATAAAAATGTTGTAATTTACTGGATGTTAAAATAAGAAGAAAAGAACGTGTAGGTTGGAGAAAATGTTTTTATATGTAATATTAATATATTTATTTTTATACTGATGCAAGGGTAAAATGTGTATTACACTTATATGTAAATATATAAAGCACATACATGAATTTTTTAAATTTTAGTTTTTTGTTTTTGTTTTTGTTTTTTTTTCCAGTACTGGGAACCGAACTCACGACCTTGCACTTGCCAGGCAGGCGCTTTAACGCTGAGCTAAATCCCCAGCCCCTAAATTTTAGTTTTTAAAAAAACGGGATTCATATATGTCATTTTAAAAAAGAGGATTCAGCAAGGCAGAAATACTAGACCCATTGAAGTCATAATGGACCCTTTTTTTATTTTAAAGAGAGTAGTAAGTGAGAAACAAACAAACAAAGAAATAGAACAGTAACAGCATACCAGTATCACTAACATAAACAAATCTAAGCAAGAACATTCAAAGTGATATGGAGTCTCAAGACAAAATAATACGAATCAACAGTGGTTGTTATATTACATATCGCTATCCTCAACTACATTGCTCAGATTACCAGATGTAAGAATGAAAGATTGCTCAAACCATTAAAGAGAAAAAAAAAATAATTCTTCAATAAAACAGTAGAGATAATACAGAGTTTCACTAGACAAGATGGTAGGAATTCACCATTGTAATTCCATTGCATATTGTTACCTTCAAATCAGTTGCTCAGACCACCAGACACAAGCATGCACAATCCAGCAGATCATAAAAAATTGTAAGTATTAACTGTTCATTTCAATACACCATCAGACATCAGCAATACAGTTATTGCAGCTGCTCATCTATATATTTATATTTTTCCTTCCTTCTTTCTTTTTTCTCCTTTCCCTCATCCCAGTTGTTCCTTCCTTTGAGCAATTTCTTTCCCTTTCCTATAATCTATTATATGTTTTGAGTTCTACATAGTCTTTCAGGTTCCTACACCAAGGAGACAATATGATGTTTACCCACCTGGGTCTGATTTATTTCACTTATGAGTATGGTCTCTAGTTGCATCCATTTACCTACAAAAACTCGAGTTTATCTTTTTTAATAGCTGAGTAATACTCCATTGTATAAAAATCCCATATCTTTTTTATCCATTCCTCAGTGGATGGGCATCTGGGTTGTTTCCAAGATTTAGCTATAACAAATTGTGCTGCTATAAACATGGGTGTACATATATCGCTGTGGTATGATGTCTTTAATTCTTCTGGGAAAATATTCAGAATAGGAATAGCTGAGTTAAATGGGACCTCCAGTCCTAGTTTTGTGGGGAATCTCCAAATTGATTTCCACAGTGGTTTCACCAATCTACACTCTCACCAGCAGCGGCATAGGGTTCCTTTCTCCCCACAGCCTCTCCAGTGGTTGTTATTGGTTGATTTCTTGATGATGGCCATTCTTTCTGGGGTGAGATGGAATCTCAGTGTTGTTTTAATTTGCATTTCTTGAATGACCAATGACATTGAACATTTTTTCATGTATTTATTCACCATTAGTATCTCTTCACTAGAGAAGTGTGTGTTCATCTCAGATGATAATGGACCCTTTTTAAGAACTTCAGCAATCTTTTCTTCATAGTTCACTAGCCCTAATCTTCCAAGCATGTGCCTTCAGGGAATTGTGTGTTCTCATGGGCTTACTCCTGAGCCAGTCGCAATTTGGACAATAGTCTGAAATATGATTAGCTTAAACCAATTCATCTGTATGCTATGGGCGGGGCTTCTATGCACTGGGAAGGGCAAGCACAAGGAAACCAAATAAAAGTTATAGGAAGTAGGGAGATCTTTTTCAAATGGAAAGGGGAACAAGAGCTGGAGAGAAGAGAGAGGGAGGGGAGGGAAAGGGGATGGAAGAAAACAACTGAAAGGAAAAAAATGGAAATAAGAAGGGGACCAAGAGATGGAAGAAGTAGGGAGAGTTGGGGTAGGGGACAGAAAAAGAATTAAGAGGTGTTATGGAGATGTGTACCAACCTCCCACAATAAATGGAATAAATGGAATAAATGGAATAAATGGAATAAATGGAATCAGTACGTACTCCAAATGTGTACTAATAAAAATGCACAATAGAAAACAGAAATGACACAAAATGAGTGAGAAGAGAATGGGGAAGCGGTTATGGGTGTGGGTAAAGGACGGCCACTCCTTTCACATCTGGTTTGCACAGTCTCATCTAGAGGAAAAGCAAATTGCTTGCAATTTAAGGAGCTCCTAGCAGTGAACGTGCTTGCTTAGGCTAAGTGATTCAAAACAACTAAGGTATAGAGAAGAGCAAAAGACATTTTTCAGGTCATCATCTATGTGATCTCTTCTGGTCTTTTCTGTAAAAATTATTTTTATTTGTTAAAATAGTAGCACAAACCTGAATCATCTCTATTCATTATAAATAAAGGGGCACATAATTTTGTAGCACCTTCAAAAATATATGACTATTAAGTACAGGTGGATTCCTTCACCCTTCAGTTTCTGTAGAGATGAGCATTGGTGTTTGGATCCAGGTTTACACAGGACTTAACTTTTCCTTACTCAGAGGGTTTCTGAGAATCTGGAACCTCAAGGATTTATCCCTTGGTTTTGACTTAGTCTCAATTTGGTAATCTTGATAGAGAGAGATGATGGTGGAGCTAAGAACAAAGTGGGGGTAAGGATAAAGTTTTCTCTGTGTGTGTGTGTGTGTGTGTACATAATTCATGTGTGTGTCCTTATCAACTGTGCATGAGGGGTTGGGAGTGCTGCAGGCAAGAGAATCTGACTGGAGGAAAACACAGTCTCTCATGCAGCACACCCCGCCTTTCCTCCTAGTGTCGGACACCTTGGAAAGTAGTTGGTAGGAGGTATTGGCGTGGGACGTAGAAGGGTAAGAGGCAGCTCCTTTCCAAGGTGTGGTTTGTGTCACACACGAACAGAGCACAAGGTGTGGTTGCTCTGGGAAAAAGCTAAGGGCAGCAGCACAGCCAATAGGAAGCCTTTGGAAGAAAGATGAATGTACTTTTCGTATAAAGGAGAATGAGAGAAAGGTGTTGTCACCTAAAATGGGCAGTTTCAAAACAAGCTCAAGTCTTTTGCTGCCAAATGGTGCCCTGGAGCTGATTAAATCCCAGCAAGTGCCAAAAGAAGACTGACCTCAGGAACTGAATGCAGAGGCCATTTTCAGCCAGTCAGCTGCTTAGATAATTAGCTACCTTCTTTACAAATTTATTTATGCCTTAATTTATAGTATGTGCCTTTAGGACACCTGGAATAGTAGCAAAAGTACCAGTTGTTCCAGGTAGTAGGTTTGCAGTGAGCCACAGCTTCTAGTGACTGCTTCTCAAAAGGTTCCCTAGAACCCACCCTCCTCATCTGTAAAACAGGGCTAAAATTAAACTGGTATATTGTTGGGTCTACCTGAGATACTTTTAAACATGTGTGAGTTATTATTGTTGTATCTTGTACTTTGCAACTTTTCAAAGAGCTTGTTCTGATTGCTACTTGTAATGGGGCTTGAGGGAACGATGCAGTTTTCTAAAATTCTCTGTTTGAGACACATCCTTCTTTGATTAAAAGCCATTTGGCTACAGTTGGAAACAGAAAGTCTTGAAACAGATTTTTTTTTTTTTTAGCAGAGTCTAGCTGCCAATGTCCAACTTCAGGCCCAATTGAACATGTCGATCGAAGACTCCAGGCTCTGCCCTGAATAGCTGTGTGACCTTGGGCAAGTTAACTTCTGCTCTGTGAAATCTGTCTTTCCCTTGGTAGAATAAGGGGCTGGGCTAGACAGGCCCTGAGGTCCATTCCAGTTTATTAGTTTGTGATTTTTGTAGATGACTGAGCTTGGGTTGAGGAAAGAGGAAACCAAAGAAAATAACCATAGAACTTTCCAGATTGGCATCCAGTGCGTGAATTCCCTTCAGAACTCTGACGGTGCCCACTATCCTGGCCTGTGTGGATGCTCCCCAGAGACAGGTCAGTCCCTACTGCAGGAAACACCCTTTCTCTGTTCACCCATTCATGTAGCTGGTCAGGTATTGTAGTGATTTTTCCAGATGATTCTTGAATTAGCCAGAAAAATGAACAAGAGTTCTGGGAATAGCTTGCCCCAACTCTCTTGGTCTCATTTACAGCCCATAAAGCCTGGAAATACTGTCATAATCTATCCCTTGGTGCAGAGAACTGTTCTCCGGGCCACGCCCTCTGAGCCCCAAAGGCAGTCCTCCAATGGGCCAGGTATCCTTGTGAGAATGGATGAGGTTGCAAAGCATAGGTCACAGCTTGGCCTCCAGTCTCACTGGACTTGGGGTGTCATGTGGACATGTAAAATGGGCCATCATTGGTTGAGGCTAACCAGCCTGATACCAGATCGCACATCTGTTTGGCCAAGCTACTTCATCTTGTTTATCAAGCAAATCTCAGAGACCATGAACAAAGCAAGTATCTGATAAAGGTCCAAAGTTCTCTTTCCAGGCTTCTGAAGAAAGAGGACACCACACCTAGATATTTTAGCAGTTCATAGTTTCACTTGTTCTCAAGACAAGATGATCATAGTGTGTCTTAGAATCTACTTCCTCCTAATTTTCCAGCTGGTTCAGCTCTCTAGAGGAGAATCCAAATCCTCTTCAGCATCCGGAGGGGAAGTTCAAGGCAGAGGCTATGATGAGAGCTTGTTGATTAACTCAGTGAATCTCTCTTCCAAAGAAGAAGCCTTTAGACCACTGAATGGTGAAGCAGTGTATGCAGCCGTATCCAGGCAACAAGCAAATTGGACCACAGGCCTTATGCCTAATATTTTCTCAGATAATAGATAAAATAGTAACACTTGTTTGGAGCTTTTAGTCAATCAAGCCTTCGAAGTAAAGGTGTTTATATCATTTAACTCAAACCTTATAATCCTAAAAAGTGTTTTATTATCCCTGTTGTATGGATAGGGAAACTGAGGCACAGAGTTAAGTAACTTGCCCAAGATCACTGTTAAGGTTTAGATCTGAACTGTCCCCCGCCAAGTTTCATGTGTTTAGAAGCTAATAGGGTCAGGGGCACCATGCTCCTCAGTGGATTCATCTATTGATGCATTCAGTAGCTGAATGTGCTATTAGGACAGGGGGACTTTTGGAGGTGGGTCACTGAGGGTGTGACCCAGAAGTGAGTATTCTTGTCTCTGGCTCTTCCCTTTGCTCTCTGCTCCCTGACTGCCATGGGATGAGCAGCTGTTCTCCTCTAGGCCCTTTCCCCATGCCACTTCTGCCTTGCAGGCAGCCAACCATGGACTGAACCCTCGGAAAACCATGCACCAAAATGAACCTCTCCTCCTTTAAGTTTTGGGTGTCAGCTATTGTGTGCAATGACTCTGAAAGTGACTGATCGTCATACAGAGAGAAAGTAGTAGAGCAAGATTTGAACCCAGGCTCTGGACGACTAAGCCTATCACTTTAGTTTATCCAGAAGTCAAACCCATTTCCACATCTTTTTTTGTACAGCAGCTCTTGGAGGTACAAGTCACATACCATATAATACATACATTTAAAGTGTATAATGTTTTTAATATATTCACAGAGATGTACAAGCCATAATCACAGTCAAATAAGAAGACTTTCACTGCCCCATATGCAGTAGCAGTCATTCCTCATTTGCCCCGATCATCCTAGCCCCTGGCAACCATCAGCCTACTTCTGTCTCTTTAGAGCTGCTTGTCCTGTTTCCTATAAATGGGCTGACATACTATATGGTGCTTTGTAAATGACCTCTTTTTTATTTAGCATGTGTTCAAGGTTTATTTCAGATCTTTGCCTAGGCTGGTCCTACTGTCTGCTCTGCCCCTCCTGGCTGGCAGGAATGGATCTGCTGCTGCTCTGCACAGCCTCTCCAAGCACAGCCCTAGAAACTTGGCTTCCCTGTGTAGGTGTGTCCCCTGCTCAGGGTTCTGAGGACTTGGTGTGAATCCAGGTCACTACCTATTGTATGGTCTTTAGCAAGCCCCTTAAGCTCTCTGAGTCTCGTATCCTTCGTCTGTGGAAGAGACAGTCACCAGCCCCTGCTTCTTGAGGCTACTGTGAGGCCTAACTGGGAGAGCTGAATAGACACATTCCTTCCAGTGTGTGGCTGGCCTGTGGGACCAATAGGATGCGCTTTTCATTCATCAAAGGCCTGTCTTCAAAATCCAGAAGAACCCCTGAGGCTGTAGTTGTAAGTCATAGACAAAGAGTGGTCTAACCACCGCTGTGCAAAGGTCTGCCTGGGACGGTCTTGTTATCTCATTTGGTTCTCTCAGCAATTTGGTAAGGGGGCATCACCCCAGAGAAGAGGCTCAAGGTCTTCCCCGAACCTAGGAGGAAGTGGCAGAGGTATTCCTTCTCAAGCGCTTGTTATCTTTGCCTCACAGCCCAACACAGCTCTCCGGGAAGGGGCTGCCTCCTCCCAGCTGCCTGGGGCATGCCAGGTCTGGGGACGTGGAGCACTGGCGGGAAGGGAGTGCCCACCGGAGGGCAGCATGGGCATTGCGTGTCTGGAGCCCCGTGCTGGGTATTGATGCTTGGGCTTTCTTTGCCCTGAGTAGGTAAATCGAGTTGATTATAGGGGGACAGGAGAGCTGGGGACCTGGAGGGCATACCTTTGTCCCATTAGGTGGGTATGCAGTGTGGCAACTGGGGTTGCCCCCTCCAGAACTGAGGCCTCAGTGCAGGCAGCGCTGTACGTGCTGACCCTGGAACCCAGTTCTCAGACTGTTCCGGTTGCATGCAGGGCCGGGCTTCTGCAGCAGGGGCCTGTGGAGCCTCACAAGGTGAGGAGGAGGTGTCCCTGGGAGCCGCGCTGGGCCAGGTGATGCCGGAGGGGTTCAGCATTGCAGAAAAATCGTGCAGGGTGACAGGCTGATCCTTCCTCTCTTGTTCTCTTATCAATACTTACGGGGCAGCTGAAACCCAGAGAGGGGGAGCCCTCACCCAAAGTCCCACTGAAAGTCAGCACAGACCTCCACCCTGTCTCTTGGCTTCGGGCTCTTCCCTGGTTCCCCATTCACTCTCAGTGCAGTCGGGGGGCCCAGCCTTGGCACTCCACGGATTCCATCTTCTCCGCTGCCCTGCTGCGGGCACTCTTCCTCTCTGCTCCTCACCCATGTTCTTCCCTCCCTGCCTCCCTCCAGCTCTCTCTGTCTTTGTTACAACCACCCGCCCACCTTTTGTTTAACATCCCATTTCTTTTCTACTAGAAGACAGTATTTGAACAATTAGGATAATTGAAGTTTTTCTCCCCCACAATTCTGACCGAACTATATCAGCTTTTCCTGGAACTGGAGTGGAATACCAGTGCCCCGTTCGAGGACAGCTTCCCCAGGCTGGTCACAGGACCACGGCAGACGGTGAGGGTCAAGGTGCCTTTGCAAAGCCGCACCTCAGGGTGAGCCCATGTCTCCTGAGATCTGCAGGCTGGAGCCTTCCCTGCTGTGGCCTCTCTGCACACTCCCCTGGAGTCCAAGGGAGACCAGTCGCTCCCAATGTGCTTGGAGGACATCCGGTTCCTCCTGCCCCTCTCCTGCTCACTCCCAGCCATTTCCCCATGGTCTTGGGCTTTCAGAGGGAGCTGCTCGCACATCTCCGAACTTGCCATGCATGTCAGAGAAGAAAGTAGTTTGGCCTCCAGAATTCAATTGTCCCTTTGACTCTGAGCTCAGCCATTTCCCCGTGAGGCCCGGGAACTCATAGCTCTGCTTTGTGCCTCTGGTTGCCCATCTGAAAAATGGATAAGAAGAGAATTATGGTATGCAGAAAATGGCCCCAACATGTCCACACCCTAATTGCAGACCTGTGAATCCGTTACTTTGCGTGGGAGAAGGGACCATGCATGAGTGAGCAGCTAAGGGTCTCGAGCTGGGAGATGCCATGGAGCATCCAGCTGGGCTCCAGGGAACCACAGGCTCCGGAGGAGGAGGAGGAGGAAGAGGAGGAGAAGAAGGAGGAGGAAGGTGGCTGAAGAAGGCTGGGCAGAGCCTGAGAAAAGGGACTTTCTGCTGGCTGTGAAGAGGGGAAAAAGGCCATGAGCCAAGGACAGCTGCCTCTGGCAGCTGGGAAAAGCAAGGGACCCAACGCCTCCAGAAGGGACCAGCCCTGCCCACACCTCAGGTTTAGCCCACTGAGGGCCACACTGACTACCGATCTTCAGAATTATAAGATTATCACACATTTCTGTCTTTTAATGAGCACTTTTCTTAAACTGCAAAGACTTTTGAAGGGTGGCTTTAGATTTGCAACAACACGGAGAGGCAGGCCCAGAGGAAACCCCTCTGGCCCATCCCTTCCCCACACACACCTTTTCCCACTAGCAGCTCCTCCTGCCAGAGTGGCATATTTGTTATAGCTGATGAACGCACACTGACACATTGCTGCCACCTGAAGCCATAGTTTGTATTAGGGCTCACTTTTGGTGTTGCTGGTCAGTCTATGAAGTTGAACGAAGGACTAATCGCATTATCTTCCATGATAGTGTCATGTCAAGTATCTTCATTGCCCTAAAAGTTCTCTGTTGGTCTCTGCTCTCTGTATTGCTTTAAACCACTAAATTTGGGGTGATTTGTTATGGAGCCCTAAGAAACAGATACAACTCCTTACTTTTGAGGGGTTTGTGAAGAACATTCCAAGTTAATACAGGCGTTTGGGAGGGTGTTCAGTAAGTACCTGGAGTTGTAGTATCAACATCATCACATCTCATTTTGAATACGGTGTTTCCCACCTGAAACACCCACTCTGCTTTCTGCCCACACCCAGGTCTAGCACTTGATGAGGCACAGTTTGCCCTCATGACACCTTGCAGATATCACTTCCTCCAAGCAGCCACCTATAACTCCTCCTCCCAGCACTGCAGCCAGACCACAGCCTTCTCCAGATTCCTGCAGCCCCTGGTCACCGGTACTGTGATCTTCTGTCCCTGTGTTCACCTTCCCCACGTCAGACCCTTCCTTCACTTGCTGAATATTTCTTAATGAGAAGAGTATGCAAGGCACAGCTCTTAGTGTGGGGGTGAGTTGTGGGGGTGAGTTGTTGAAAATCTCTGGCCTCATGGAGCTTATTTCTCATCCTCGTGTGGGGAGATGGGCAAGCAAATAAATTGATGGATTACCTAGTCAACTGGAAGGCAAATAACATGGAAAAAGGGGAAGCAAACCATGGGTCTGGATGAGGCAGCCAGCATGCTGAAGAGCAAAAGAGGTGACATCAGGGCCACCTCAGCAGGGCAGGTCGTATGGAGCTGGGGGCCACTGCAAAGCCTTTGGCTGTGAATCCATGGGCCGTGAGAAGACTTGGGGTTGTACAGAGCCTCACTAGGAAGACCTCACTGAGAAGTGATACAGGGTATTTGTGCAGAGACTTGAAAGGGATAAGAGAATGAACCATGTGGCTACCTGGAGGAGGAGCCTTACAGACAGACAGAGTGGCAAGTGCCAAGGCCCTGAGATTTGGTGTTGTTACAAGCTGAATTACACCTCCTGAAAAGATATGGTAAAGTCCAAACTGCCAGTATCTCTGAATGTGACCTTATGTGAAGGCAGGGTCACTGCAGATGTGATTAACAGAGATGAGGTCTTACTGAAGGAAAATGCCCTTTGTCCAGGGTGACTCGTGTTCTTATAAGAAGGGGAGAAGAAACACAGAGGCAGAGAACCACAGGGCGGAAGGCCATGTAATAACAGAGGCTGAGGTGGAAGAGATGCCTCTCCAAGCCAAGGAACACCAAGGAATGCTGCAGGCACCAGAAGCTATGAGAAAGGGCTGGGACACTTCTTCCCTAGCACCTTCAGAGAGAGCCTGATCCCACCACCATCTCGATCTAGGAATTCCAGCCTCCAAAAACGTGAAAGAAGAGATTTTATTTTAAGCTCCTCAGTGTGGTCTTCTGTTATAGCACCTGCAGGAACTAATATAGTGTGTGTGAGGAGAAACAAAGAAGCCAGCATGCAGAATATAAGAAGTGACGTCAGGGAGCACCTCCCTGGAGCAGGTCACACAGAGCTGGGGCCACTGCAAGGTCTTTGGCTGTGACTCCATGGGAGATGAGGCCATGAGGAGCTGTGAGCCTAGGACTGCCATGTGTGACACTTGGTCCGAGGACCGGTGTTGGTCTTAATTTTCTGGGCTCCACATGCAACACCAGGCATGTGGCTGGCACTGCCGTGTGCGCAGTGCTCTCCTACCTTCCCCTCACTGCCGTGGGCTCTGGTTTGGTGGCTATGAAATACACAACTTGTAGAGGGGGATGGTGTGAGACTGATTGGGTTCTTAGAACATGAAGGGTGCTCATAACTATTCTGATAATTATAATGTTGGGATATTTAAAAGAATACATTATTTAAAAAAGAATATATCATGTACTCGAGGTACCTAAAATTTGTACTTTTTGTGCAAGACAGATGTTTGGTCTTAAAACCTTATAGTCAGTTATTTTGTATTTTGATTAAAAAATGGTGCATTTTCCATGCACATCCATAAGTATTGATTTTCCCGTTCTGCATGTGGCTGATATATTGTACAGATAAGCTTCCACTCCTCCTCCATGAGGCTTTTGGTGCCGGATATCTGTAGGTACATTATTATGGGGAAGCATCGATTTTGGCTGAGCACAATATGCCTTCTCTTTGAGGAAAGGAAAATCATGACAAATGAAAAGCCATTTTTTCAAAGTGACTTTGACTCTTGTAGTTTATGATATGAAAGTGAGGCCTGGAAGACAGGACCCTGGTTTTGGTGCTGATGATTTGGCTCTGTGCTGGGGGAGCACTTTGTCGGCCCACGGAGTCTGAGGACAGCAATGACCGCTTTTGTCGCAGAGCACTCCGCAGTGGTCAGCCTCTCTGTTTTGAATTTCACAAGCTCCAGCAGCCCTCAGAAGCAGAAGCTTCATGTTCTGTCTCGGAAGCGGCATCTTTCCTGTGGTTACACAGTAGATGCAAGGTCCTTCCAAATTAGGGTGGACCTCCGGTGGATTGAAGATGGTACGAGTCTCCTCAAGGCAAGGATGCCTGGAGAACCATGCGATGCCATGGTAACAGCACAGGAGCTTGGAAGTTCTGTAACTTCTGGGAGCTGCAGCCAACCTGGTCAGCCTCTCTAAGCCTCTAGGTCGCCTCTGTAAAGTGGGGATAATTGTCCCCATGCTGACCACCTCCCTGGACTGCTGTGTCTTCCCCAGGAGATAATGCGGAAGTGCTTCATAAATCATGAAGAGCTCTTCATAAGCTGGGGATAATTGCTCAGCAGATGAGAGCTTTGATTGTAGAGCCTGTAATTTCTGCAACATTAATAACAATATCAGCTCTTTAAAAAAACACAGTACCATTCCTTTGTGCCTGCCATGGTGCTACCTACCACCTCACCTGTGTTATTATCACACTCAGTTCTAGTTATGGCCCTAGAAGGTGGGCATCAGTGTCAGCACACCCAGTTTAGAGATGAAGAAACTGAGGCTCAGAGATGTAAGGTGAATCGCTGAGGTCATGCATGTAGTAAAATGGAATTTAATCCAGGCCCCATGTGACTTCAAAATTTGGCAAAGCTCTCAGCTCTTTCTGTTAGATAAAGGATCTGGAGATGAGTTGGTGCAGACTCTCCACTCCAGAGGGGGGAAACATGTACAGGGAAGAGGCGTGAAGATTCCAGCCCAATCAGAAGGGTTCCTTCTTGCCTCTTCTACTGCCAAATTGTCATCTATTCTTTTGCTTCCCCTTGTCATTTAAAAAGCAAGGGGCAGATTGGCAAAGAGTTCTGGACAACCAAATGTGATGGGTGAATTTTATTTTTAACCAAAGATTTATACATGTATAAAACTATATTTGTGACATTTTAAATGTGGATTTAATGTTAAATAAGAATATTTTAAATATTACTTTGTAAAGGTGTGCGGTAGGCGTGTGTATGGGAGAGTGTCCCCATTCTTAGGAGATGTACCCCCAAAACATTAGAAGAGAAGAATTTTAGGTTTGCAAGATGCATTCAAACAATTCGGGGGGAAAGAGAAAAAGAAAGAAGTAAATGTGGGAACATGTTAATGATTGGCAAACAGGTAACGGGTATTTGAGTTTTAATTGTACTTGCAACTTTTCTGCAGCTTTAAAGGGTTTAAAATCAAACGTGGTGGTGGAAGGACAATAACTGAAGGGGTAGGGAGAGATCGTCATCTGCTGAGCGCTTGTGTGGGCCAGGTTCTGGGCCAGGTGCTCGTGGATGTTTTCATTTGTCTCTATCTCATTTGTTTCTCACAGCCTCTCTAGAAGATAGATTTTATTACGATCCAGCAAAGCTCAGAGAGGGCTTAGCAGCCTGCACAGGTCACACAGAAGCTGAGTGGTGAGTTGAGGTTTACGCGCAGGTCTGTGTGAAGTTTGTGAAGCTTCCACCTGGACCACAGATGCACCCTCCTCCCTCACCAGCCCTTTCTGTCCTGGCTTTCTCTTGCTGGAAATGCATACAGAAATTACTTTTAAATATCCCATCCAAACTCTAACAGCTAAAAAAAAAAATCCTACTCTTAATCAGGACCTTCAGTCAGAAGTAAGAAAAACAAAAAAACCCCAAGTATCAAAAGCTTCTTTCATGGGCTGGAGACACCACAGGAAGGAGAGTTCTGGAAAAATAAATGTTGACATCTGACACCGCAGGAGCACCGATTTGAAAAGGCACCCTATACCAAACTTGACTCCACAGAAGATCAATATTGAAATATCAGACTTGGATTCCAATGGAATATCAGTCTCTTGATGTTTATTGACTTGGGTAAATGTTGGCATTTTACAGCCCAGAATTAATATGATAGAACTTTACAGCTAGACAGGGGTGCTGAGATCACCCTGTTACATGCTAACATCTCTGTCTAGACTCTTCTTGGTTGGACATTGTTTCTATTATGTTCAGTTATCCTTCCTTAAACTGTGTTTAGCTTTCTAAGTCTGTATCAAGTCTCTGTCCACAGGCACAAGATCTAATTAATATTTTAGTTTTTTAAAAATGGAGCCAAGCTGAGCTGAAAGCAAAGCTATCACTTTATAGGGGAGAAAACTATAAGAGGGAGGGACTTTTGTGAGGTCACGGAGTTTGAGCCATGCAGGTTACCACCCTTCCCCTTCCTCTTCTGATTCCACCCATCATGTTCAAGTTACAGGAATGAGGGGCAGCTGGCAGGGGGTGAGCAGAGTGATATATACAGCAGACCTCACTTGTGGAGTGAGGCAAGAGACAGAAAGACAGAGGGCAACTGAGAGACACACAGAGAGGGTGCATCAGACAGTCTTCCTCTGGAAGAATCATCTCGTCATGGTTTCAGGATGGGATGCAGATCACGCCATTAAATTAGAGATACTATTGTTTCATCCCAATACGCTTTCATCTGCCTAATTAAATACTGCACACAAAGCCCCAACCATTGTGATCAGACAATCCCCACAAAGTCAAGAAGACACAAAGGGCACAAGACTAGTAATTATGCTAAGTGTCACTCCCCTTCCCAGGGCCTCTGTGATTAAGCCATTTGGAGGGACCTTGTGGACTAAAAGTGGATGCTTTTTTGTGACCTTTGTGATTACAGACTGGAGCCACAAGACTAGTTAGCCCTGGGGCCTGACTGCCTTGGGATGAAGGTCAAAGAAATCCAACACTCTGAGGAGGCTGAGGCAAGAGGATCAAAAGTTTGAGCCCAACCTGGGCAACTTAGCAAGACTCTATGTCAAAAAAAATATACCTATACCTATATCTATACCTATACCTATACCTATACGTATACGTATACCTATACCTATACATATACCTAAACCCATACCCATACCCATACCCATCATTATCTCCTCCCCCTCTTTCTCCTCCTCCTTCTTCTCTCTCCCTCTCTCTTAACATACAGAATCCACCAAAAAATGTACACACACTTCAGGAAAAGAAAAATAGTATGATGTTTTCTCAACAGATGGTGTCATCCTTGCATGGAGGACCCTAGAGAATGTCATATATTGCAGAAAACCCATGATACTGCCAACCCTTAGAGAAGAAACTGAAAATGCATGTGCAGCATCTCAGTGACCAAGGTTACCCAAGCAGCAGCTCACCATACTAATAAATGTCTAGGAGCTAACGGCCACCACTTTGAGTACTTCTTGCCAGTATAGAGGCCAAAGGTAACTCATATCAATCTCATGATGTATCAATAAATTTAGTATTAAAATATTTATACGAATTTTTCTTTTCTTGAAGCGTGTATACATTTTGGGCCCTATTTCTCTCTCTCTCTCTTTCTCTCTCTCTCTCTTTTTCTATTTATCTATCTGAAGGTTAAAGTTTCTGGGTTCAATTCTCAGTATTGCTAAAACAACAATACAAAAAAAAAAAGAAAAGAAAAACAGCAACTCCTTTGAGCACTTCCTATATACTGGTATTGGCTATATTTTTTATGTACTTTTTCATTTGAGTTCTCAGGATCACCTGATTGGATGGATATCACTCTATTTTGAGGGTGGAGAAACTGAGGCTCACACTGGTAAGAGGACTTGCTCAAGGACTCAGGGCCTGCCTGAGTGGGGCGTGGCCCATCACAAGTCCATCTGGCTGCTGCTGGGTCCTGTGTGCCCCTCTCCACCCCTCCAGCAGCCCCTGTGCTCACACTTGCCGGCTTGCCATTTGCCACCCTGATAGGACGTCTTCCTGTCTTGCTGAGGCTGCTTCTGCAGCCTGGAGCCCTAGTCAGGTTGTCAGCTCCTAGCCCACTCCCGCAGATTCCTGAACAGCATGGGCTCCATGGTGAACCTATCCTTGCTGTGGGTGCAGCATCAAGTTCACTGAAACTTATGTTGTGGCAATGAAAGGGATTTCAGTGATATTGACTGGATGATCTGATCCAAGAATGAAGGCCAAAGAAATCCACTTAGGGACCTGAGGTATCTGACGATACAGAGAGTGCCATCCCTCTTGTAGCCCCTGTGCTGAGTCTTGGTGCTTCTGTATGGGCCACAGAAGGACAGTGATGTGTCTGCTGTCACTGTGACCCCACCAAGCACTGGGATGTAAGTGTGAAGCAAAGGTCCGAAATCTTAGAAGTCCATAGGCCCCAGTCAACCAACATCACCAACTCTCTCCATGCTGTACTCGTCCCCCATTCCTCTGGATGTCCTCATTCCTTTCTAGGAGAAGGGGTGCTGGGAACCAAACCCAGGAGTGGAGTGCTTTACTACTGAGTTACATTCCCAGCCCTCTTTGTTTTTTATTTTGAGACAGGGTCTTGTTATATTGCTGGGCTTGAACTTGTGGTTCTCGTTCCTCAGCCTTCCAAATAGTCAATGTCCTTTTGCCAATTTCTCCTCACTCCCCAAGTTGCCCTTTGTTTCTTTGGGCCCATTTCCCCTCACTCTCTGGGACCTTTCTCTCCTCCTTCACCAACAGCCAGATCCCAATTACCTTGGTTCCCCTGAGAGCCCAAACCAGAGCTGCTGCTACGTGGTGTTTGGTTTATCACATCATTTATTATTCAGACACGCACACTTCTGACAGAAACGTGCACTCATCCATCACAAAGAGGTGTCACTCTGGTGAGCTAGGAAGTTGTTTAAATGCAACACAGCACTTTGTCAAGATCCAGGTCTCATCAGTGCCTTCTGATGCAAGTGGAGAAGAGTGGCTCTGTGCTGACAAAATGTGGTACCTGGGGAGGCCTAAATGTGGGTTCTGAAGTGAATCTGCGTCTGTCCAAGGGATTGTGATGCACCGTTATGCATTTTGGAAGAAAGGAAATTTTTAAAGCCTAAGCCAGTGAATCTAGCATTGGAACAGGGAAAATGTATTCATACATTAGTATCTTACTGAGGTCCAGCCACCTCGGTTGTCCAAAATCTGTCCAAGAACCTGCCAGCATCTGCACAGCTGAGGGGGAGGCTTCCACTGAGATACTCAGCTGTGGCTGAGCTCTGACCAGGGCCCCACTCAGAGCCCAGCTACACTTGTCGGTGTGTTATCCTCACCAGCAATGCTATATTTGATTTCTAGTCTATACCAAACTGACCAATTAGGGACAGGAGCAGGGTTGATGTCATAAGGTGAAGAGGTGTATTTCATAACAGTAACAAGAAGTGACAGCTTACCACACAACCCTGAGGGTGAGAGGGGGAAAAATATGAAAGGAAGACCCAAGGATTAAAACCGGACTTTGGAAAATTAGGAAGGGGGGCAGAATAATACCCCATAGCCTATACCTTGTGTTAGCCAGCTTTCTGTTACTATGACAAATACCTGAGATAGTCAACTTAACAGGAAAGGTTTATTTTGGCTTACAGTTTTGGAGGGTTCAGTCTGAAACTGGTTGCTTGGCCCTGTTGCTTTGGGCCTGTGGTGGCATACTGCATTGTGGCAGGGGCATGAGTGCCTCTTCACCTCATGGTGGTAAGAAGCAAGGAAAGTGACAGCAGGGGTTGGGGTGCCAGGTTTCCTTCCAGCAGCACACCCTCAGTGACCTAACTTCCTGCCAGGAGACCTCACCTCCTACAGTTTCCATTGCTTCTTGATAGCACTGCAGGCTGGTGACCAAGTCTCTAATACCTAGGCTTTTGGAGGACATTCTAGATCCAAACTATAATATCCTTCCGAGGAGCCTCTGTGTTCCCAGTGGATCTGTGGCTTCATTTCTATCACCCTCTGTGGAACTCACAGATGATAAGTTACCTGACATTATGAGCCTGTTTCCTCATCTGTAAAATAGAAATAGGAATTTAGTGGGCTCACTGTGTCATGCACTGATCTTAGCCCCTTACATGTGTGAATTTGCTTAACTTTTACAGTTGACTATGAAGGAAGCCCTATGTACTAGTGCTAAGAGGCTAAGGTGCAAAAGAGATGTAAACTGGCCTGAGTTCACCCAGTCACACATGACAGTCAGACCCAAGGCCAGACATGCGCATCCACAGTCTTGTTCCTGCCCATGGCTCTTATCTAGGGCAGTAGTCATTGGGCTCCTACACAGAGCTCTTCAGAGAGCTGAAATAAATACATGTGAAGGGGACCGGCACAGTTCTGTGTGCACCACACGATGTGAAGAGAAAGATCTGGGCTGTGCAGACCTTTTTGTTTAGAAAAACAGTGAATCCACAGCAACTACTCCTAGAGGGGGGATGTTGGTGAGAAGGGTGGGAATGAGGAACCTTCACCTCCCATTTTATAGTTGACTGTATTGTTGAGATTTTCCACAAACACGTGTTACCTTAATAATTTAGAAAAAGTTCTCGGGGTAAAAAAGAACTGTATAGGATAAGTACATGTCTAAGACCTGAAGGTGTGCCTCCATGTAGATTGCATTTCTAAAATGAATCTATCAAAAACTACCTTCAACTCTTTGTATCTAAAGCTTTATACTTTAATTATCAAGACTTCACGTCCATGGAACAGCTGGTACATACAAGTCCCACTGTGGGTGTGACCTATCCAGTGTGCCAACAAGATGGGCTTGTGTCTGTCCTTATTCCCAGTGCCTCTTGCTGCAGGAGGGCCCCCCCATTCCCCTGAGGTCTGGGTCTGAGTGTGCAGTTCTCCTGCGTGGCCACTGTGGTGTACTCTGGGGACCCTGGTGCTGTGCTCTTGGGTGTTCCATGCTGTGCTGACACCTAACCAGCAGAGGTGGACAGCATCACCATCTCAGGGACTCATCCAGGGAGGGAAGAATAGGTGACCTGCCAGTTTGGGCTGGCCTGAGGGACATGCCTGGGGAACAGATCACTCTGGTGGAGGCTTAGGGAGGTGGCATCAGCTAAACCTAGAAGGAAAAGAAGGGTTTTCATAGCAAAGGCTTCCTGATGAGAATCTGTGCCAGGCTGAGAAAATAAGTGAGGCAGAGAGAAGGTTTATTGACCCCAAGAGTCTATTTCTGGGCAACAAAATCACCAAGACCTAGATTAAAAATGGCCAGGCCCTGGATGCAATGAGATTTCTGTCTCAATTCTTGGTCAAATTCTTTAGGACTGATTTATGCATGCGTCTGCCTGCCTGGTTTCTTTCTTCCCTCCCTCTTTCTCTGTCTTTCCTTCTCCTTTCCTTTCTCCTTCCCATTTTTTATGGCACCCAGGGTTTGCCTAATGAGTATAAGAAGACATGCAGATGCAGAAACAGCTGTCATGAAGGAAGATATTTTTGCACACAGTCCTCTAAAAGCAGGAGGATTACGCTGTGTGGGGTCGCACCGGAAGCAGCAGGGTCAGCGGGGAGGCAGAGAGGTGACGAGGAAATGTGGACAAGGGTTTTCTTGTAGTTTGTACGTGAAGGAAATGGAAGTGGAAGGGTGTAAACAGACTTAGGATTGGCTATTTGAGTAATGCTAGTGGGCTCTGGGGCATACGGCCTTCCCCTGGGACAACCTGGTAAGCAGTGATTTGGGCAGGTGCACAGTGGCAGATAAAGTAAGAGTCCAGTAAAGAAGGCGGGCAGACGTTGGGGCTCTGGGCTTGTCAGTTTGCATGTGAAAGGCTCATGGACAAGTTATTTCTCATCTCTAGGAGCCCCTCAGGGCTAGCAAGTCCCCAGGATACTAGAGCATCAGAGTACAGAAAATAGAAGACATGGTAACCCCTCTTCTCTCCCTTCTTGCTTTCTTTCCTTTTTAAAATCCTTGTTTCCCCTCTTAAAACATATCAGATATACCCACTAAAAAGCAATATAGGTGTTGCTTATACCTACAACTAGAATTGGGAAATGTACACATTGTCCATCCATATCTCATTATTTCTAAGAACTACTACTTTGTAGACAAAGCTACCTTCTTCCCCTTTCTTATTCCCACTCCCTCCTTCTTCCTACCCCAGAAATAACAATTATCTGAAAGTTGCTTGTATTTTTGCACATTTCTGTTTTTATTTTTACTGTAGATGTACATGTCCATAAACAATATATAGCATTTTAAAACTTTACACAAACATTACACTGTATATATACCATTTTGCAATCCATTTTGTTTTATTCATTGCAGTTTATCTTTTCATAGGTGGATTTAATTGGTTTATTTTATTGTGATCACTGACATGTTTCTACCATCTTGTTTTGGGTGTTCCTTCTGCCACCACCCCTTCTTTTTCCTCTGGTGATGTGGCTATCCCCTTAACATTTTCCCACATTATAAATTACTATCATGGTTTGGGTCTAGATGTCTCCCCAAAGCCTCATGCAGTCATGGGGCAGGCTTCTAGAGTTTTTGATTGACTCATAGTCCAGTGGGGGATGATGGGTGTGAGTGCTACACCCTCCCTGGGGTAGGTAGCTTGCATGTAATATAAGGGAGGGAAAGAGGCTTGCTTGCTGCTCCTCCCTTTTGCTCTTGTTGCTTTTGCTGTTCTCTGCCGCCATGAACCTTTGCCGTCTGCCATGTGCCACTCTGCCTTGGAGCCAACCCAGTATGGACTGAAACCTCCACAAACTATGAGCTAAATAAATCTTTCCTTCCTTAATTTTGGGCCTTGGGTATTTTGTCCCAGCAATGAGAGAAAAGTAACAAAGACAAATTGCCTTTCTTTTTTCTGTTAGAATCTGAAGCTATTCAATATCTTTCTCCTCTACTGAATTGGATAATATTTGTCACAATGTCTAACAACCCACAAGCACCTGCTCTGTATTTATCATATTCTAGAATTTTGCTTCTAAAAATTTTAGTTATTATCTTTGTTTTCTTGTTAGTTCCTAATTAAATTTTCCAACAATTTTTGCCAATTTTTGCTCACTATTGTTTTTTCCATCCTATTCCTGCTTCAGTATTCACTTTTCTTCTGCTTGAGTTCATCCTTTAGTTGTATTCAGTGTATATGGTGAGGGTCAAGTGTGGCCAATGCTGAATATTTGGATGTTACAAATTGTCACTTTCTTCTCACTCTTGGTAATAGTTTAGCAGGGTATAAAATCCTATGCAAACTGTAATTCACCTTTAGAACTTTGTCATTTGGATCTCTTGTTGCCGGTATGAAGTCTGCTGTCCATATAGCAACTGATTAATTATAAATTATCTTTTCCTGATAGCTTCCAAGATCCAGCTCTAGAATGAGCTTCCTCTGACCTCCATCATATTCTTTTATCCAGATCAAGTTACAAGTGCAGGCCAGATTCAAGAGGTGGGAAAGTAGGTGCTACCTTTTGATGGGAAGAGTCACAGAGTGCTATTTCAAAATCATGGGTACAGGAAGAAAGGAACAATTGGGACAACTTTTGCATTTCATCTGCTGCTCTGTTTTGCGCTATTGTCTTGTCATCCTGAGATGCTGCTTAGTGTGGGTTGCAGTGCCAGGCAGCAGTTGGTAGAATTTTGTTTCAACTTTCCTCTGTGAAGAAGTGACTCGTCCCTACCTGCTCTATTCCATTTGCCATTTTCAAATACTGCACCAAGTTGTGTGCCCCTCTGCACTGATGTGGCTATGTCCCCTGCCTTTCTTGGGAGTGTATGAGTCCTTGTTATCTCAGAGAATTCTTACCACCAGATACTGCAGTGTATTTTGCACCCAGACCCATCAAACTCACAGATTTATCTTCCTTTATTACATTTTGAGATTTTTTTTCCTTGCAAATTTTATCTTACTTTGAGTAATGCTATGTCTTAAAATTTTCTATTTTTGTGCTTTAGCTATCATTGCAGTGTGTTTGGTATGACAGGAAGGAGGAGACCTCAAAATGTGAATTTAATTTGCGATACCACTTTGGCTGGGATTCTTCTGTTTACTTCTTCATGAAACAGTGCTTGTCACATTCTCCAGGAAGCAGATGAGGTTGTGACAGCACATTGGGAATATATGTAATTGTGATAGAGAGAACAAAAGCTCAGGCTATGGAGAAGAGGGGCCTCCCCAGGGTTCGAATCCATCCTAGAGCTGTCTCCCACGTGGACATCCAGTACCTGGACACCTCTAGTGACCGCTGGCCTGCCACCTCTTCCTTCCATCTCAGCATAGCTCTGATTCCTGTTTAGCTAACATCTGCCTCCCTGGCACTTCTCTGGCATACACAAGGGTCTGTGGCTGGAGCCTGGGGCACCAGCACCATCACAGGGCAAAGTAAGTAGAAGAGGTGTCAACACCAGGCCAGGTAGGACTACAGGCCACAGAAGGACTTTGGCTTGGGCCCAGTCTACATCCAGGGCTGGGGGGTGGAGCGTAGGAAGATCAGTTGGCTGCTGGTTTGGGGTGGATGGGGATGGGGAGGGACTGGTGGGAGCAGGCAGGAAGTAGATGCTGGAGGAAGTAGAGAAGAATGGTGGGATCTAGAGAGATCTGAGAAAGGAGCAGAAGGTGGAGACAGGACGAGGTCAAGGAGGTGCCCTGTGATTTCCTGCTACTACTACAACCATTGCCACAAGCTGATTGGCTGAAAAGAACACACATCTTTTCTCCTACATTAGAGGCCAGAAGTCCAAAATCAAGGTGCTGGCAGGGTTGAGGTCCCTCTGGAGGCTCTGGGAGAATCAGTCTCCACCTCTTCCAGTATCTAGTGGGGAGCCTTGGGCCTTTCTTGAGCTATGTCCCCATGACCCCAGTGTCTGCCCATGGTCACACTGTATCAGATGCCCCTCCTCCCAATTTGTCTGACCTCTCTTCCTCACTCCTGAGATTTAAGGCCCACTTGGGAATTCCAGGGTAAACACTTTCTCCCAGAATCCTCAGCTGAATTTCATTTTTGCCATGTAAGGTCACGTTTATTCTTTTGCCATGTAAAATAACAGTCACAGATCTAGGAAGTGGGATGAGGAGGTCTCTTTTGCAGGCCACTGTTTAGCCCCTGTAGTGCTGAAGGATGATGACTAGGTAGCTAGCACTTACATAGTGGGACTGTGGTCCAGACTCCGTGTCCTACCTACATTCAGGGTGTGGGGCCTTTGAGATTTAGGGCCGCCATAGATAGACACTGTTGTTATGTCCTCCTTGTAGATGAGGAAACTGAGGCTCAGAGAGGTGAAATGTGCTGGCTTCTGTGTGACCAGGAAGCCACAGACCCGGGGTATGAACCCAGGTGGTCTGGCTCCTAACCAGCAGGCACCACTGCCTCTCTGCCCTGGATGGAAGAAAGGGTGCAGCTTCCAGCGGAAACGAGGTGCCTGGAAGAGGGCTCATTCAGAAAAGTGAGGATAGAAATTTGGCTTTGGAGATGACCACACCCTCTCTTCCCCCTTCATTGCCAAGTGCAGCCTCAGTGTCTGGGTTTCTGACTCTGCCCACAGCTTCCCCGCCTTTTAGAAAAGGGAAAAAAGTCTCCCAGCCTGGCAACAGCTGGTCTTCTTCCGAGCCACCAACCTGCTGTCCGACCTCATGGACCTGAGGACTGGCTTTGGGCCATGAAGACTTTACAGGTAGCTGAGAGGCCATCACAATGACTTTGGGAACCTAAAAGCCTGGCTACAGGAACCTGAGCAGCCTGGAACCCAGCACTGCTCTGGGCCACTCTCCCCTCTGAGGGGGCTACTGCTGTTCCCGCCCTTGGCCCCATCTCCCCTGGATCGCTGCTCACTGCCACCGTCTTAGACCCCTGCCTCCACTGTGGTTCTGCCCCTTCCCTGCCTAGGCTTAGGACTCAGCTCACCCAGATACATTACGGTTGGGAGCAGGTAGGTGCTTTGCTATTTGGAAAAAATCACCCAACTAAATGTCAGGAAGCTTGTTCCCACTTCTCCCTTCATACTCACCTGAAATATGGGCAAGCTTTGGACTGTGCGGGATGAAGAGAAAGGGCACTGGGTGTGCAGGAGCCTGGCAGGAGGCGAGGAACAGAGGCACAGGGGCAGAGAGGACGGATTATGTCTGGGAATTCTTAGTTGCAGAATGACTGTGATATTGAGTGCTGGAGGCAGGTGGCTGAGGTGCTGATGGGCAGGTTTCAGGGTGTCTGGGAGGCAAGCTGGAAGGCATGGGAGGATGGTTTCATAACAAGCAGTTCTGTTGCAGTTGCGGAGATTCTCTGCTAATGCAGTTGTTTACGTAGTCTTAAAGGAATGTGGTAATTAAAAAAAAAAATAACGAAAGTCAGTACCATAGTGCTTAAGATATGCCAAGCACATCTAGCACTTCAGAAGTGCCAGACATTGGCCCAAGTGGTTTATATGTATATGCTCATATCAGTGGATCCCCACACCCAGTCTGGAAGTGTAGGACCCATTACTGCCTCTTACAGGGGTTCAGTGATGGGTCCAAGGCTCATGGTTAGTCTGCTGATGTCACATATTTTGAAGGAGGACTTGAAAAAGCAGGGCATCTGAGGAACACTCCATGCCATATCCCCAAGTAACAGCAGCCTTCCCAGACCCTTGAAAGATCAGCTGTGAAAATGGGAAGACGTTCAGCATCCTCAGGAATCACAGTGACCGCTCCCACTCACTGCTAACCCAAGGTGCAGGTGGAAGCCAAGGCCCAGGATGGTGCCTGACCCACTATAACTCCCTGCCCCCAGCCCCTGGCCTGTGGGACTAGAAGACCAGAAAGGTGGGGACCGTGTCAGCTTTGGCTGTTCCGTTTCCAGCTCCAGTGCGGCGACCTCTTTATGGTGGTATTTATTGGATCAGGGAAAGAATGATGGAGTCAGGAGGCCTGGATTGAAGCATTAGCCCTGTAACCAGCTAGCTGTAGATCCTCAAAACCTCTTTCAGCCTCAGTTTTGTGCCTGTCAAGTGGTCATGGTAGTGTTTGTACTAAATGTTGCAGATGTTTGTGAGATTCAAAGGGAAAACGTGGCGTGTCTTTGGAAACTGGGAAGGGCTTTATATAAAGAACTTCTAGCGTTGTGTTACTAGTACTAGCATCTAGGTAGCATTCAATAGATGTGTATTTAAGAAAAGGTCTTCCAGCAGTGGTTCTAACTCATGAAGGGCCTGCTCTGTGCCTGGCTTTTTGCACATTGGGAAGGGCAAAGCAGGAGAACCTGATTTCTTAGAACAGAGGCAAGCGTAGACCAAGATCCCAAGAACTCTGGAAGGAGGGCTGTGAGTCCAGGGAGCTCTGGGTGAGGGTTGTAAGAAGTGAGGAAGCAGGGGGTGCTGAGCAAAGTCTGGGCTGGCACAGGAAATGTCTGGCACAAGCACTATGGCACACACCAGATCATCAGGGAAGGTTATTAAAAATGGAGCAGCCCTAGACATGCTGCTTTCATAGGTCTGGAGTAGATCCTGAAAGTGGTATGTTAACAAGCCCCAGCATGGTTCTGATGAAGTAGTCTGCACCGTTGAAAAGGACCACCCTGTGCTCTGGGTGGGTTTCTGAGCCTCAGCTTCGTGTTGTTAAAACCTAACCAAATGGAACAGCACGTTTCAAATGCACAGAACACAGTAGTAGCCTCTATACATTTGCCTACTCTGAACACATTTCTTTCCTAGGATTGTGTGCTTTAAATGGGTGGGTTGTGTGCCACATGAATTATATCTCACTAAAGCTGTTTGTGAAAAATGCACAGAACACAAATAGGAGCATACCAATCTGAATTCTCGGTGGTATTTTCAAACGGAATGGGACATTATTTTTGTGCATGTTGCCAGGAAGGTTCTTGGAGTTTAGTGAGTCGGAGCTGAGTCTGTTGCTCCACATTGCTCTAATTATGGTTCCTGAAGCTCACAGTGGGAAGTAAAAACCAGAATATTCTTTCTGAAGATCTTATGCGCTACCCTGGAAGGTCTGTTTTGCAAAATTAATCAGCTTTGGGCCAGGTTCTTATCCTGAACCAATTGGGATTTCTGAGCTGCGTTAGAGACAGCATGCTCAGGGAAAATAATTTCTTCTGCTTGTGTTTGTTTCCACTGCATTAGCTTCAGCTAACCGATGGTGCCAGGCCCAGGGGGGTGATGCAAAACTCAGAGACGTGATCCTTGCCTTAAGGGAGGATTTTAAAAAAATATATAGTTGGGATATGAAGGAGAGCGCAGTGTTGTTGGAAGGCTCAGTGAGGGTCCTGAGAGATTCACACTGGCCAAGGGGAAACTGGGTGAAAAATTAATTACAAAATTTCTAGGAGAAAACTGTTCCCTAAAAAGTAATTACAAATATCAAATTCTGCCTCTCTGTAGCGTGAATGAACATTGGCCATTGAAGAAATACAGTGGAAAAATTCCAGACCAAATCCTTTGCCTGAGAACATCCGCTCTGATGCTGGTTGCAGCAGGCAGTGGGGAAGGGGCTGGAAGAACCGCTCACAGCCTTCGGGGATCTTGTTTATCTCTCTGAAGCAGGGAAGGCCTTGGCAAAAGGAATGGGGTGCTCTGTAGGAGGCAGGACAGAGAGAGCAGGGGTGCTTATTGACAGGCATTTCTCCGTGAGGCTGAACTTGCTGAGAATCCAGTCTTTCAAGCAACAACAACGACAGTGAGACTGGCAGCAGTCCCCAGAGAAGGCGCAGTCTTCGAGATTTTAGAGCCTGTGTTGCTCAATCTCAGCTGTCCCTCCTTACAGCTCTACCAAGCAGGTAGAAGAGCAACCACTGCGCCTGACTGGAGAGGACCGTGAGGCCCAGAGAGGCAGAGTCACTCGCCCAGGGCCATTCAGCTGCTCCCAGGCTGTGTGAGCCACTTCTGGCTGCAGGGACTACATGTGAACACACCCCACACACACACATACACACACACTTGGTGGAACATGGCAGGGGCAAGGTAATTTGTTAAGAGTAGGATCCAAGCATCTCTGTGACAGCCTCAATTCCCTTTCCTCCAGCTTTTCCCTCTCCCAGTGAACTAATTAACAATTGTAAGTGGTTCCCTAGTGCTTGGGCAGGTTGGTTTTATTATTATTACTATTATTACTCTTGGAGATATGTTTCCTGAGTGATAGTAGAAGGAGAAGCTGCTCAAGTGAAATCTTTCTAGAACTCAGCAGCTCAGCCAAGGGCTTTCTGGTGGCTGAATGGTTCTGGCTGTACCTGACCTGACCTCCCCCAAGCAGCCAGGACGCAGGGAAGCCACAGGTCCTGGGCAGTGCACTGCGGCTATCTCAGTGGGCAGCGCTCACCTGCCGGGCACTCCCGGCTTCCAAAGGGACATGGAACAACCCTGGGGACATTCACAGTGACCAGCCTTTGGCCCACACTGGCTTTGACAGACCACAGCAAGATGAGTGAAATGAAGACGCATCCTTCATGGAGCTAATTGTACAGGGTGTCCAGGGTGTTGTACATCTTGACTCTGAGATGTATCCTTTCTTTTTCCTCCTTCCCCTCCTCCTCCCTTTTTATCATGTCCTTTAAAAACTTAAATCATAGTGATAGAATATGTTAGGAGTTGGGGGGGTTCATTTTATTGTTTTAAAAGACTGATACTGACCTTTATTAAGCTTCTGAATTTTGTTCATTAAAAAATACTATTTAAAAAATGAATAGGCAAGCCACAGAATGTAAGAACATTAGCAATACATATATACATATATCCGGCAGAGGACCCATACTGAAATAACTTCTGATCAATAAGAAAAAGGCAGATAATCCAATTAAAGCACAGACTTGGGCAGGTATAGATATTTTACATAAAAGGGAAGGATGCCCAAGTGGCCAAGTACAAACAATGGTGTCTAAATAAATATTTACCACAGGAAAGCAGAGGATGAATTTCAGTGAGATCCTGCTAGACAGCCAGCTGAGCGGCTAAAATAAAAAAAGACAGAACTGCAAGTGCTGGGGAGAATTTGGTTCGAGCAGAATGATACTTTGTTTTGTTTTCTGATGTCCTTACTTGAGATAATAAAACTTGACAACTACACACATATCCTGATTTTCTTGTTGTTGAAATTGTGTGTTTTATGGCACCCTAACTCTGGGCATCACTTTTTGTTTTTGTTTTTGTTTTTTCTGGTATCAGGAATCAAACTCACGACCTCACGCTTGCCAGGCAGGCGCTGTAGGCATCACTGTTATTGGTAGCATCATAGCAGTGTGTATGAGGTGGGCAGAGCAAAAATGGCAAACTGTGTTCTCTGAGATCAAGGAGGATTTTGAGCAAAAGCAGCACCTAAACTGAGCCTTAGAAGGTGACCTAAGAGGTTCTCACCAGGGGGCAGGAGGGCTATGATCAACTCTTCTTGCTAGGGAGATCACTGTGGGGGGAGAGGGGAGGGGAGGTGTTGGGGCAGGCTGGAAGCAGAGGACCTGCCTGCAGGTGCAGGGAGAACCCTGTAGCCAAACACAGGCAAGAGGCAGTGATTGGAGAGAACATGGTTCTGCAGATGCACAGCAAATGGAACCTACAGGACTCGGGACTGGCTGAGTGTGAGCAGTCATGCAAAGCAGGAGGCTCGGCGGCTCCCACCTCTCTGGCTTGAGAGCTCCTGATTTCCTTGTACAGGGCACACCACTATAAATACTGATGCAAACAAGGACTATATTAATAGTGACCTCTGAGCTCTTCCCAGTGCTGGGTGGTTGCTGACCACTGTACCCATGTGGGAAGCGTGGCGTTCTTTAAGTCTAAATCTGGAGCCCCTCTTACCCAGTCACAGCAGTGTCTCACCTTCTGGGACACTGACCAGGACGTAGGGCTGGGTGGTGAATCCAGATATGGACCTCTAGGGGCTAGGGGAGGATATCTGGCCTGGAGCTGAGGGGAGGCAGCTGGGATGGAGGTGGGGTTGGGAGTCACCAGCCTGCAGATATAGTTGCTGATGCAGGAGCGGGGAGGTCACCTCAGACCACTGCCTGGGAGACTTTGCCCAGCAGAGGAATGGGAGCTGTCCCGCCTTTGCAGCCCCAGTGCCCTTTTGCTAGCTGTGACCTAGGTATTTGTTTTATTCCCTGCAGGTGGACTTGTTGAAGGGGAGATGTGAGGGTCTGCCTGGCCCTTTCTTTTTTTGTATTTGTTCCATTTGCTTATGGGTGATTTCTGAAGAAACAGTGGTATAAACAGCCTCCTGAGCCCTTACCCAGTTTCAGCAACGACCAAGCACATGCCTGCCCCTCTCTCAGCTGACGTGGCATTCCAGCCCTCTTCTCCAGGCATGTCCGGCTGTAAAGCCCATTTCTGTCCACTCCTCTGCCCAGCACACTACGCTGGATGTTCCTCAACCTACCTCTTGCCTACTCCCACCTCTCCTTGGCAGTCCTGCTTCTTCTTACAGTCCTGAGCACTGCCCCCTTTCTTATTGGG
Source organism: Chinchilla lanigera (assembly GCF_000276665.1). NCBI lineage: Eukaryota > Metazoa > Chordata > Mammalia > Rodentia > Chinchillidae > Chinchilla > Chinchilla lanigera. Next base: position 26,965,956 of record NW_004955419.1, read on the forward strand.
AAAGTCCTCCTGGTGCCACCTGGGGTGGTGCCAAGGTCTGGGTATGTCATGTCAACCCCACTGCCCTGGGCCTGTGGCGGGCTCAGGGCTGTGAAGGAATACGCTGCTGCTTCAGAAGTTAGTGTGGTTCCAACCCCTGGGTGGGCTTCAAACCCACACATCTGTCCGCAAGAGAAGCCCAATACATTCTGGGTACCTGACCTGCTGCATCCACATCCTGGCTGAGCCCTGCCTGAGAGCTTCAGATCCCAGCCTACCCACCCCAAGTTAAGTTTGTTGCACTGATTGCACACAAGTTTAAGGATATTTTTCTTCTCTCCTTCTCTCCTAAATTTTAGTTTTTCAGTAAACAATAATTAAAACTAACGTAAGCAGAGACAACAATGCCACATTTTAATTTATTTATTTCAGCTGACTGCACCCGCCAAGCTCCCACCAGTGAAATTCCTTTGTTTTCTTATATGATGCACCATATCAGTAATATCTCTCTGTGTAGTTTGTCTTCCTGCTGCTTCTGGAGAAAGTGGGGAGTGCAGTGTGGGTGGGTGTGGAGGCAGGATTGCACGCTCTGTGCCTTGCACCTATTGGGGAGGTGGTGCATTTCCCGAACTGTGGACAATGAAGACAGGCCTGTCCTCCATTGTATTCCAAAGCTATCTCCTCCAAAAAGTGTTTCTGGCTGTCCCTAGCCCCTGGCCCCTTGTAAGAAACTCCATAGCTGGATATTGTCATCACAAGGACCTGGCTCAGCACGTGGCTCTTGGAATTTACCTCTAGTGAACACTGTCCTGGTTTCCCCTGTCTCCTGCCCTTCCCCTGGCATAGTCTTATTCTTACTTCTCTGAGTATGTTCCTGGAAGTTTCCCATCTGTGTCGTCGCTGCTGGTGGTTCTGGAGATTCCAGGAAGGTAGGGATGCTTGTTGCCACTTCGCCCTTGCTACCCCTTCCTGGACCTCAAGAATCCTGGGCAACTACATGGACATCCTGGTTCCAGGTCTGTTCCTTTCCTGTCCACTGCGTGTCTTCCAGTTGACTATGTAAACTCTGGAGCTTCCTTCTCCAGATCTGCAGAATGGGGATGCTGTAGCCATGTGGTTACATGGGATGATGTTTGGGTGTACAGCATTTCACCTGGCACACAGCAAGCCTTAGGACTTGAGAGCTGTTCTTTTTATGATTTATTACTCCCTAGCCTAGCGGGCACTCAACCCATGTGCGTTGTTTCTGGCATATTTTTGATCGCCAACTTCTCAATTTAAAAATTAGATTCTGTGTGCTCTGTTGTGTAGGGGAATCCAGCACACCCTTGACCATCTGTTTTAGAGCAGCGTGAATGGGGCCTGTGTGAGCTCAGTCACACTGCAGCCCTTAGGTTCCCCAGCAGCATTTGGCCCAGATGACCCCACGATCCCTTCTTGACCTGACATTTGCTAATACACAGGAGCCTGGGGTGGCTCTCACTGGTTCCTGGCTGAAAAGGCAATTCAGTACTGGGGTTTTATGGAAAGTTTGCTGGTGCCTCTCCCCCTGTGCTTGCCAGTATCACTTTTGGACTTTGGGGAGCCAAGCTGACAGTTCCTGAGCACATCTGGAACTGGAATCCCGAGGGGAACCTCCTCTCTGTTGCTTGCTGTACCGTGAGGGTTGCGGGTCTTGATGGGATGTGTGAAAATCAATCTCCAGCCACAGAGACAGCGCTGGATGGAGGTTGTGCTTCTTTGAATGCGCACATGAGGATGGAGACTGGGTGCAGGGTCAGGAAGCCTGGTTGTCATCTCAACGGATTGGACTGAAATAGCAAGAAATAGCAAGGGGTGGGTCCACATATGGTCCTGTCGTGACCACCCCACCCGCTGTTTCCATGGCAGGGTGGGAGTTGGCCCAGGCTTTTATAGGAAAGCAGTGGGGCAGCTGTGAGGATGATCCCCTCCCATTTCCTGAGGGGGTTGGAAAGGGTGGGTGCCTGGGGCCTCTGTTGCTATAGAAATGTGAGACCTGAGAAGGAAACTGAGCCAGAGCGCCCTCCCAGGCAGAGCTGTGACTCCCTTCCTTCCCCGTCAGCTCCTGCAGTGAATCTTGCTGAGCTCCTGGTGAGCTGGTGCATGGCTCAGGGCAGGAAGGGCCCACGGTGCTCTGCACTGCCCAGATGCCATCCCTCTCCAGTCCACTGAATGAGTGAACCCCCTGCATCTTCACAGCAGTTGGGAAGCAGACATTCAGTATTTCTGTGGGAGAGGGAGGAATGCAGTGGGACACAGAGACGCTGATGAGTCTGCCCAAGGTCACTCAGCTGGTAAGTGGAAGGTTTGAACCCAGGCATCTGGCTCTACAGACAAGTCTCAGACATGATGGGGCAGAGACACAGGATGGAGCTCTCCATGCTGTACCCTTAGGGAGCCACACTCCGGGGGCTCCCCTGCGCCAGCTCCCCACGCCCCTCCTGAGCCCACAGGGAGGGCATCTCATTCAGCAAAGGTGCCAGGAAGAAGCATCACGTCCTGGACTCTGCCGAGTGAAGAGGGCAGGGACATGGCTATTGCGGCAGAAGCCACGGGCATTCTCTGGAGTTTGGGGACCAGTGGCTGAGTGAGGAGGCCGAGGTCGGAGCGGGAAGTGCTGGAGTCAGGAGACCGTGGGGTGCCCTGGTGACTTGCTATGCCCCAGGCAACCTCCTTTTCCTTCTTGATTCTGGTTTCCTCACCAACAGAGGCTTTGAGGTTCCTGCCTGCCTGGGAATCAGGCCATTTTGTGTATCTGTGTATTCATGATCTGGCTCCACTTTCATTTCTTTTTAGTGGCATTGCAAAGTCTGGTTTGAGAAATGCTTTCTTGACCTGGCAGAGAAAAAGACATGGATTCTGTCTGTAAAACCCCAAAAAAGGGAGAAATGGATTGTTCCCCACTTTATACATTAGGAACTGGTGCTCACGGAGGCCATGAAATTTGTCCTAAGAAATTATTATCTTTCTGCTTGGGTTTTTTTTTAAGAAATAAAAGGAGGAAAACTTATTGACAAATAGACATCCATTTACAAAATAGCATAAAAACAATACAAATAAAACAGAGTTACAGACAAAGTTGTAGGAAATTAACCATGGTTGTTGTATTACTTATTGATATCTTCAAAGTGGTTTCTCAGGAAAACCAATAGAGACATACAAGATTGATCAAACAAGTAATCATTAACTGTTCCTTTCAGCAGAGCAACAGAAGACAGTGGTACAACTATGTTAACTGTCCTGTATATGCATACTTACATAATTTCCCCTTCTTTCCCTTTTCTTTTCCCATATCCCAGTTGCCCTTTACTTTTGACCATTTTCCTTTCGTTTCACAATGTCTATCATACCTCCGAGTTTTCATTCACTCTTTCAGGTCTTACACTAGTGAGACAATACAATTCTTACACATGCAGTTCTGATTTATTTTACTTATAAGTATGGTCTCTAGTTGTGATCATTTACCTATAAAAGCCTCAAGTTTATCTTTCTTTATAGCTGAGTAATATTCTATTATATAAAAGTACTACAATTTTCTTATCCAATCCTCGGTGGATGGACATTTGGGTTGCTTCCACAATTTAGCAATTATAAATTGTGCTGCTATGAACATAGGTGCACATATATCACTGTGATATGACATTTTCAGATCTTCTGAGAAAATACCCAGAAGAGGAATAGCTGGATTGAATGGGACCTCTAGACCTAGTTTGTTGAGGAGTCTCCAAACAGATTTCCACCGTAGTTTAACCAGACTGCATTCCCACCCGCAGTGGAGGAAAGTTCCTATTTCTCCACAGCCTCACCAGCATTTGTTACTGCTTGGGATTTTTAAAAAAATAAATTGTCATTAGATATATGCCATATAAAATTTGGCATTTTAACCATTTGTAAGTGTGCATCTGAATGGCATTCGCTGATTTATGCTATTGTGCAACAGTCACCACTACACATCCCTTGAATTTTCTCATCTCCCCAAGGTGAAATTCTGCACCCATTAAACAGTAACTCCCCACAGCTCTCCAGGGCCTGGTAACCACCGTTCTACTGTGTGTCCCTGTGAAGTTTGGGACTCGAGGTCCTTCAGATAAGTGGAACACAGTATTTGTCCCTTTGTTTTGCCTTGTTTCATATCCGGCTTTTTATTTAAATTATGAGGAAAAATGTATTCAGTTTTTCAAGGCTCAGGAAGGATCTGTTAAGCCTACAAAGGAAACAAAGTAACAATTTCACAGCAAGGTTGCTACACAGAGGAAAATAATCATAATTTTTACTGCATGAAAGTGAGTAAATCCTGAACAGTCTTCCTATTCTGAGTTCAGGAAGGTAGCATCTCCTTCCCCTGGCAAAGGTTCCTGGAGGCAGGTATGACTGGGACAGCGTCCTAGGAAGAAGTGGAGTAGGGGCCACAGGAAGCCACACTTGGGTGCAGGAAACCTCTCAGGTTGGAACCTGGACCCTGGTTTAGGGGGTGGTTCTGGCTGATTTTCTCTAGAGGCCTCAGTCTGCCATCCTAAGCACAGTTCTCAGAATCCTGGGCCCTCAGAGGGCTCCAGAGGCTGGCCTAGGACAAAGACCCCGAGCCTCAGAGATGGGACATGCTTATCCCAAGGATATCAGCAAATGACAAACAAATCAGTCCCTGGTCCCAAGGCGGCCTCTGCTTTTAGATTCAGGTATGAAATAGTAGTGGCCACTCAATGTACATGTCTTCCAAGGTCACAAAAAATGCAGCCCAACCCCTCCTCACTGACCTGCCTCCTGCCACGTGGGGCTTATTAGATCTTATTTTACAAGATACTCAGAAGGATCACGGTTTGCCTAAGGTTACCAGCTAGGACTTGGCAGAGTTAGGATGGGGGCCAGAGCTATGACTTCTGGTTAAGGCAGAGGCACTGTTTCTAGTCCCTGGAGCTGGGTGCAGGGGCTCAAAGGGATTCTCCTACCTGAGTTCACATCGCCTCCAGAGCTGCCCTGACTGGCAGGTCACACTGGGCTGGCGCTCCCATTAGTTTTCCTTTCAGCACTCATCACCATACAGCGTACATAATTGCCTCATGATCTGATATTTGTTAAAATTTTCTGGCCCTGCTTATTTATTCTCCTTCTCCCTGGTTAGAATGGCTGCTCTCCAAGGGCAGGGATTTTGTGCCCTTTGTATCTCTGGCATCTAGTGCAGTGCCTGACACAAAGCAAGTCCTCAACAAATTCTTGTGGAGGGAATCCATGAGTGAAAGCCCTTCTCACTGCAGATCACTGTTCCACCCTCTCCAGCTAGCTGACTTCCCCTTTGCATCCAGACCCAGTGTAAGTGCCAAGTGCCTCCTCCTTCAGAAAGCCCTCCCTGATTCCTTGTACTGTGTTTGGGGCCCTTCTCTGGGTCCCCCACTCTGTGCCCATTTCATGGGGTACTTTCTCATCAGCTGTGGTCTCAGTGCTTGTGCTCCCTCCCCCAAAACCCACAAGTGAAAGTTCTAACTCCCAAGGTAAGGGTGTTAGGAGGTGGAGCCGTTGGGAGGATGAGGTCATGAAGATGGAGCCCTCGTGAAGGGGATAGTGTCCTTATCCACGAGACTTAAGGGAGCTTGTTCTCCCCTCTCACCATGTGAAGAAAAGTCGAGAATGTACCATCTGCAAACCAGGAAAGGGGCCCTCACCAGACACCAAACCTGCCAACACCTTCATCTTGATCTTGCTCTTCCAAACTCCCAGAAATATGGGAAGTGAATTTCTGTTGTTTAAAAGCCACCCAGTCCATAATATTTTGTTACAGTGCCTGAATGGACTAGGATGTCATCCCGTGCTGGGATTGCTTATTGGCTCCTCTCTTGTCCCCATTAGCTTGTGAGGATGGGGTTGGATTGTGTCCTCCTGTTTGCCCAGTACCTGGCAGAGCTTGGCCCAGTGGAGACCCTTACTAAATACTTAGTTCATCAAATGATGAAACACAGCATTTATGGCTAACTAAGGGCTCAGACATGGCCTCCCGTGGCCCCTGAGTACCCACCTCCTGTGACCTTCTGCATTGGTCAGCTTTCTATCACTATAACAAAATACTGGACACAGGCTACCAGTGAAGTAAAGAGAAGCACATTCAGCTCATAGTTTTAGAGGTTCAAGTCCAAGATAAGGCAGGGGAGGGGGACAATGGTTTGGCCTCTGGTGAGGGTGGTAGATGGTAGGACATCATGGTAGACATGTGTAGGAGCAAAGGATCACATCTTAAACCAAGGGAGTTGGGGAGAGAGAGGGACCCAAAATTCAGGTTTTTAAGTCAATCGTCCCATGGGAACTACTTTCCTGTGCATGGTCCCAGTGCCCTGAGGACATCCTACTAGACCCCACCTCCCAGAGGTTCTGCAGGGCTTCTCAGCACCTTCACCCCGGGGCCAAGGCTTTCATGTGGTCTCTTGTGGGGCGTAAATAATTAAGCCACACCCAAACCACAGCAACTCCCCAGAATTTCTTCCCTATCCACAAAGGGAGGCCCAGGATGTGTGTCTCTTACCAGGGCTGGGGTGGCTTGGCCCCTGTGGCTCTGCACTCCCCCCTGCCTTCAGAGGCAGCTGCTTTTGAGGCTTTGCCTTCAACTGGTTAAGGAGTCCATCCCAGAGCAGGCCATACTTTGAGATGCATTAGTGCAGGTTGGTGCCTCAGGGTCTGTAGGAGCCTCCCCTGCCCCACTCCAGTCAGTCTCCCTCCTAGAATCTGTCCACCCCTTCCATCCAGTGGTCCCTGTTCACTGGTCTGACAGTCTAGCTGACTCCAAACTGAAACCTCCTTACTCTCTTTCCTAGGAGGAGGGACCCGCATATTCGTCAGTGAGTCCAGGCAAGCTGCAGCACTGCCGCCTGTGGGCAGTCCCGTGATGGACTCAGGGACTGCTTAGTGAGATCTTAGCCATGGGTGGACCAGAGTCCAAGGCGTGGGACACTGTGTCAGGCTCAGATCTAAGGAGCTGAGATCTGAGTGCAGAACGTTGAGAGCACTAAGGAGTTGCCCTACAGCCTTTGAGTGAGACCAGTGTGATGCTTGCGGCAGCAGGGACCATGGGTGGGAGCTGGGAAGCAGGCCAGATGCTGGGAGCTGGAAATCACTTCGCGGAAGGGCCTCTGGGAAAAGGTACTTGCAGCTGCTCGTGCTGCGGGGAGGTGAAAGGATTTCTGACAGGCTCAGGAATAGGAAGTTCCTCTGAGTAGAGTCCTCAGGTCATAGGGACAAGTGACGGCTGCTCAGCCCTCATCCATCAGACCAGGGAGTGGCCATCATTCCCCAGCTGGACGAGAAGTGAGCAAGTAATTAACTCCAGCTGAGATGTTGCTGATAGAGCGGAGGGCTGGCCGCCTGAGGAATAGTGTAAGTGCAGCTGGCGACGGTCCCTGCAGTCACCTTGCATCTCTGAGCGGGTGCCCAGTGAATGTTTGAGCTCAGACCTCGGTCCTCTGGGTGAGCCACAGGGACAGCTCTGGCCCGTGATTCAGGAAAGAGTTTTTGGTTTAGGAATGTAGCTCTCCAGGGCGGAGTTTGTGGCCTGCCTCACTCACCTTGTACCCAAGGGCTGGACCCAGTGAAGTCCCTAGAGCCCAACATACCTTTTGTACCTTACTCCCTCATGGCTCAGAATTTACCAGGCTGCTGAGAAGGCTGAGACTCCTTCTTCCCTCTGAGATCGCGCTTCCTGCCTCTGCTGCTCTCACTTCCCTGCCTGAGGTTCTTGCCTCTTCTGCCTGGACCACTGGATCCTCTCACAACCCATCTCCTCACCCCTCTCTCCTCTCCTCTCATGTCCTTCAGGTGGCTGCTGGGGCCCTGTTCCCTGTCTGCAGCTCTGGTGATGTCATTTAAGAACCTCCAGAGTTTAGGCTGGGCGTGATGGTGCACACCTGCAATCCCAGCACTTGGGAGGCTGAGCCAGGATAATTACTGTGACTCTGAGGCCAGCCTGGGCTACATGAGTTCAAGGCCAGCCTGCGCTACACAGCGAGACACTGTCTCACAAACTAAACCAACAAACAAATGTGCAGAGTTTAATGGTACCAAGCTTTTCTGTCTGAGGTGATGAAAAAGTTCTGGGGATGGTCACACAACAGTGAGTGTCCTTAATGCCACTGAACTGTGCACTTAAAAATGATTAACATGGTAAAAAAGACAAAACTCCCTCAGGCCTCCAGAATAAGATGTAACCCCGGTGCCGGGGCTCAGGGCCTGCAAAGCTCCCTGGCTTCCCTCCCGGGCTCATCTCCTTCCCCATTCACCCTACTGGCGCCCAGTGCAGGGACCACTTGCTGTCCCCATTGCTCTCCTCTCCGCATGGATTCCAAGGATTAAAGTTCATTCATTTCCTTGGTGGAGTAATCTTTCCTTCAACATCTTTCTGCAGTCTTCCTACTATTCTCCAGGGCATCACACCCTAGCCCGGGGCAGGCATTCCTAAGAGGATCTGGTTTGCAGTGTGATGGTTTGGATTTGAATCAGGCTTCATGGAGCACCAGTAGTGTGACCTTGAGCTTGTCAGTTTAGCTCGCTGAACCTCAATCTCTCCTTTGTTGGATGAGAGTGAGTGACTGTAGGGTCACTGCAAATATTGAATAAGATGCATCATGAATAGTAAATGCGATAACGCATGGGAAGAATTTAGGGCCTCGCACACAGGTCAGTGCTAGATAAATGTTAGCTGGATGTGTATAGATTGACTCAAAATCTGGCTTTGAGCAAAAATACAGGGCATTAGGGCTGGAGGTACCTGAGTGATCAACTCCAGCTATCATCAGTAGGTTCCCTGCTTTCCTGCATCGGAGTTGTACTTTGTGTCCCTTGTACCTGATATGGTGGGGAGGGGCTGAGCCTCTCCACAAGTGTCCTTGCCATCTCCCAGGACAGCTGATGCTTTCAAAATAATGCTTGCTCTGTCAGCTGGGGCGCTGAGTGTATATGATATATCCAGACTCCTTACTGACAGAGACATCAACCTCTCCTGGAGCAGTCCATTGAGGTTTGGGGTTGCTTGTTGCCATCGCATAGTCCAGACTTTCCTGACTGATTTGTTTAGTGGAGGACCAGTGAGGAGGTCACAGCACGAGGTGGGGCAGGTCTTTTGCCACATTCTGTGCCTAACATACTGGGTCTATTCTGTCCTAGATGTCATTCCTCTTTCCTGCTGCTGAGCTCCCGTTGAGCAGGCTATTGGGAATGAGCCACTGACTGGATCTTGTTGATGCCAGGAGCTAATCAGACCCACACCTCACGGTTCCCTAGGGAATGAGCCCCTGTGGCCTACATCCTTCCAGATACGCTGTGCCAGGCTGCTCAGACGTCATCACTTAGCACCTCGTGCCTGGACCACTGTACCCACTCGCAGCTGGCCCCCTTTGTTCCTTCCGGTCTTCTTCCTTCACACTTGGTGCACAGGCACCCAGGGGAAGCAGGCCTAGTTGCCTTCCTGGTCCTCTGCTGACAGAAGTCTTGCAGTGACCTGTTGCTCCCCAGATAAAAGAAAGGCACACCGGCCTGGCATTCAAGGCTCCTGGGTGCTGATCCAAGCCTGTCTGACCCACCCATCCTTTTCCTGCTGTGCCCTTTTCCTTCTCGTGCTGCTGCCACAAAAGGGGATACTCCATTTCTCCTCTGGGCCCTGTGCTGTCGCACCGCTGAGCTTCGCTCCTGTGGGTAACTCTGCCCAGCGTGCCCCCATCCCCCATCTCTCGCTCGTCGCTCAAGGCTCAGCTCAGATGCCACCTCCTCCAAGACTTGGCAGACTATCCCAGTGTGATTCGAACGTTTGTTTCATTTTGTGTGACTTGTTTCTCCGCCATCATTTCCATTTTTATCCTGCTTTGTGTTAAAGCTGTCTCCCCTACCGATGGCCAAATCTGTATGTAACCTTTTCCTTGTGCCTGGCACCTACCACAGGGTCTGGCTCATCATCATCACCCAGTGAGTGCTGAAGGGTCGAATGAATGTTCTAGAATTCCTGATCCAAAACTCTTTATACCACTCACCACGTTTCCCCCAGTTATTTCCATGTCTTTCAGCCACTCTAGATAACAAGTCCTCTGAGGGTAGGGACCACGTCCTACTCATCGCATATCCCCTGTGATGAGCTAAGGCCCCTGGCCAGGGCTGAACCAATCCACCTCATAAATGAGGAGCGGGAAGGAGGAGAGGTAGTTGGGTAGTGGCATGCAGCGTGAGTCCAGTCCTTCAGCAGGTTCCCCGGGCTCCCATCCCCAGAGAGAGGGCTGACAACGTGTGATATTTGCACAAACCTGGGGGAAAAGCACCCCCTCCTGACAGGCAGCCTGTGTACACTCTGCATTTTTGACCCTGACTTTTAAAAATGTCACACCTGCATCTGGAGGGAGACTTATTGACAGCTAATTAGGGAACGCAGTTTGTATCTTCCAGTCTTTGAAAAACATTTTGTAAATCGGGTAATTGGCTTTAACAGTGCAGAGGAGAGACGTGTGCGATGGCTCCATCATTCTCAAATAACTCAGTCTCCAGCAGGCCAAGAATTCCGAGTGACAGCTTCAGGGAGAATACAGAAATGCCAGTTTTCCTCAGTATTCACGATGGACAGCCTGGCTCTCGGGAGACTTTTAGAAGCAGATGGTCCGTCCATCACCCCAGGGAAGGGGTGTGAAAATTTCAAGCTGGCTGGAGTTAATAAGCTCTTTGGGACAGAGCTATATGCAGGCAACTACTTTTATTTCAAGCTCTCCCCACCAGCAGGGATGGTATTTGCCATGCAGCAGTAATTCAGCCCACCAGCATGTATTAAACACCTGTCTGGGGCCAGGCCCTTTGCTAGGAACAGGAAGCCAGAGAGGAATAAGACAGGCCAGTTCAGCTCTATCTGACTGTGTCCCTTGAATTCTGGTTGCTGTCAGTGTCCTGAATGATAGGGAACATTTTGTTTTAAATGTAAGGCATACTTTCTTACTTTTTACCTTTTCCCATAATCCTAATGCTTCTTTGTCTGTCTTTAAACTCTTTAAGTTTGGGGCCAGGGATGTAGCTCAGTGGTACAACACCTGCCTGGCAAGCACAAGGTCCTGAATTTAATTCCCTGCGTGCGCATGCGCGCGCACACACACACACACACACACACACACACACACACACACACACACACACACACCTCTTTCACCTTTCTCTAAGAGTTTTCAGGTGTGTCAATTCCTGACCTTTCAAAGTACTTACAGCAGGTAGTTAAGAATGTTTATTAGTTGATAATCTAATTAGTGACACATGCTTAGATTCCAGGGGCCTCATATACTAAGGTTTTTTCTCACTCAAGCCATAGTCAAGTGCTGGTGGGAGGGGTGTCTGGGTAATAGGTGCCCAGGCAGAGCAAAATTGATGCCTGGGAAAGGAGGTAGGGAGAAGGAGCTCATCTGACACTGGTGAAGGGAAAACAGGAAAGAAAAAGCCTTGGGGTGGCAGCAGCGCAGCTCCGGGAAGGTCTCAGCCAGACCAATAGGGCTCAAAGATCACCCATGGCCGACTGGCCAGATGGGAAGCCTTTGTCCTACCACCAAGCCTGGTCAGTGGTCGGGGTGCCTAGTATAAGGATGCCTCATCTTAGAAGTTGAAGTGCATCCCGAAGGCACTGTCTCTGGAGGCTATGAGCCTGTGAAGTCAGCCGTTTGCGATGACTTCTCTCCTGACAAGGGGGTGCCCTCCATGACTGCCATAAGGATTGGGGCTTCCAGGCCTTTGGATTCTTTCTCACTCATACTAGGGATGGGAAAAGAGTATGAAGCCTTAAGCTAACCTGGCTTGGTTCACATCACCTTTGCTCGCATTGCATTGCCCAGGACTCTGTGTTCACATCTAATGTGATAGGGAAGTTAGAGACTGTGCTCTCTCTGTGTGCCCAGGAAGAAAAATGGATCGCTGATACACTGATATTATTTAGTGTGGACTCTAAAGAACTCACCTTCCTTGGCTTGACACCCAATCCTGCCCCTTACTCCCTCTGTACAACTTCAGCCAGATGACTCGCACATCTCTCTGACCTTAAGTTTCTTTATCTATTAAAATGTGGGTGATAATAGGATGTGGTTCATTGGGTCACTGTTGTGTGGTTTAAGTGGATATATATATATGTACATATATATATCTCCACCTGAGAGAAAGAGCAACTAGAATAGCCTGGTACAAATAAGTGCATGTAAAGTGTTGCTGTGTTATTATTATTGCTATACTTATTTCCAAATTTAACACATCAATACACATTTATTATATATTCTGTTCAAGGAATGTTTAGAAGTCCCATGGACTTACTGTTTCTTGGATAGCTACTAGTGTTTAGTGGATGATCATCATGTGAATGAATTAATAGCAGTGACAGAAAGTAGAGTATGTGTTTAATTCAGTTGGCTATCATGATGGGCTAATTTTTAACCTCATGAGTGATAATGACTTTCTGTTCTCAGGTTCAGAAAGTCAACCACAGAAAAACAGGGAAAAAGAGATATAAGTGGTTCAGAAAGCATCCTGGGTATGGAAATTTTCCCAGCTTAAAAAAAATGACTTCCTGTCTTTATAAAAGTAGTATGTGTGTGTGTTTTTAAATTCAAGTAAAACAAAATGTACCAAGAAGAGAGTTTTCTTTAAAAAAATCACTCAGAATTTTGAACATTAGGTAACTATCATTCCGGACATCTTTCTATGCATATAAGTAGAGAGATGGGCAGAAATCATTACTACATCTTATTTTAAAATGATGTTAAATGCTATTTACTTGCATGTAACAGAAGAACATAAGAAAAAACAAAATAGAAGGTATTGCTCGATGTTACACAATTTTGCCATCACTACAGAAAATATTTGTTTCTAAAATATCTCTCTAAGGATAATAAAAGATTATGGTAAGCAGTGAGGTTAGAATTCTGGCTTTTAAACTCCAGTTTTCAATTTTAGATGGTATCGATTAAAGCCATTCTATGACAGAAGAGGAAATTAACCATCATCCAATTCCTTTGCCCTCGTCTGCCTTTTGAATTTTGTGTTACCTTATTACCTTCAGATTGCCGGCGTTTCATGTTAAGTAGGGTCAGCACTCACCATCACTCCTCTTTATCGCCGTCCCTGCATTCCTGAGATCTATATTTTGATTCATCTTGTGGCTGTCTGGAATTGGTCAAGTCCTTTCTCCCCTCACCACCCAGAAAGGTTCACAGGTGCTTTGCATGCTGATTTAGTAGTTCTCAATGACAGTAAGCTCTGTATGATGTAGGTTCTGCACAGGAAGGGTACTGTCTGAAGTTGCATTAACAGAAGTCAATACTTAGAATGCAGGAGGTGATCATTTCATTCAGCCTGGCACTGTGGCTGGGAGTGCTCTGAGTAGATCGATGAGGAAAAGATAGACAACCCAAAAGAAAAACGGGCAGTCATCAGCCCCAAAGAGGAAGTACAAACAGCCTATAAATGTATGAAAAAATGGCTTAACCTTTTTTAGTAATCAGGAACACACAAACTGAAATGAGATCTCAAATACCCACAAGACTGGCAAAAAAGAAAGTTGGCAAGGATGCAGAGCAGTGAGATCTCTCAAACATTGCTGGTGGGAGTGTAAATGGATCACTTTGAGAAAATGTGGCAAGTCCTATGATTCAACAATTCCATTTCCAGGTTTATACCCTAGAGAAACTCTGCACACATTTGCCAAGAGATATGTATGGAAATTTTCAGCTATCTTGCTCACAACAAGCAAACAAAACACTGGAAACAGCCCAAGTGTCCGGAGAGAGGGGAATGAACAAATAAATAGTGGCATATTCATACACAGCTATGACAACAAGCAGACTACAGCAATATTCAGCAACACAGATCTCACAAACATAGGTAGAGCCAAAGGGCAAATTTCAGAGAGCATTATCCTACTTACATATGAAAAAGCAAGCCAGGCCTGGTACAGTAGGCCTCTAATCCCAGCACTTGGGAGGCTGAGGCAGGAGAATCACTGTAAGTGTGGGGCCAGTCTGGGATACATAGGGAGTTCAAGGCCATCCTGAACTGCATAGTGAGACCCTATTTCAAAAATAAACAAACAAACAGAAAGAGCAAGTAAAATGAAGTTATATAGAGTTTACAAATCATATACATATGAAGTCATAAAGAAAAGCAAGTTCAAACTCACCACCCCACACCTCACCCCTGCTGAAGGAGGTGTGTCAAGGTCGGCACACAGAAGTTTCAGAATAAGCAGAGTGTTGGATATACTGTACATTTGTATTATTATTTTTATTTTATGTGATATATGGATATATAGATAGGTAGATATACAGATATATATCCTTTTCTATGAGTGAGGTATTTCATAATAATGAATTCCTAATTAAAATAAAACAGTCCTCTGAAGGTATACTGTATTCCCTGGAATTGAATCCTTGAGCAAATTTTATCGTTGTTATGATGGTGGGGGTTGATTTCTTTTGTTTGTTTTGTTTGCAGTGCTGGGTATGGAACCCAGGGACTTACGGACGCTTGGCAAACACTCTGCTCCTGAACCACATCCCCAGTTCTTGAGCAAGATATTTAATCTTTCTGAGCCTCAGGTTCCTTGCTGCTGTTGGAGGTATTTAGCAGACCAACCTAAGGACCACTCGCCCAACTCATGTGCCTCCAAAATCCTTCTAGGGAATAACTCATTTACGAGATGGCAGAGGATCCATCTCCTACAGGAATGATTAGAAGAGCTAAAGGCTGTGTACCCTGAACACATCTCCGGGGAGTTGCACTGGCTAAATTTGGAGATCTGTAGGGCTCTTGTCCAGGTGGAGGATTGTATCTGTTCCTTGAGTCCTTAGAGCTGGAGTGATCAAACTAGGGTCCAGGGGCCAAATCCAGCTGCTGCCTATTTTTTAAATAAAGCTTTTTTGAAACATAGCTGCCCTGACTTCAGAGTTGATAGCTGCTACAGAGACTATAGGGCCACAAAGCCCAAGATATTTACTCTCTGGCCCTTTATGGGAAATGTTTGCTCACCTGTACTCTAGCATGAGAACCCAGAACAGGAAATGCAAAATAAAGGGCAATTTCAGGCCAAGGGAAGGAAAATCTTTCTAAGCACTGAGTTGGTCAAATGACAGATGAGGTCCCTGGTGAGAGGGGGAGAACTCTGCCTCTAGCGGGATGGAAGCAGGTGCTGACTGCTCCTCTGGAGGGAGGCCCCAGGGGATGATGTAACTGGACAGGTGAGATATATTCACTTCTCTATTCTCCTTCCATTCTGAAACTCTGTAGGAAGTAATTCCCAGCTTCAAGTGGCTTGTTATTAACTCTGACATTTTCTTGGCATTTTTACATCTTAACTCTCAGCAACATTTTCTTTGAAAATTTTAAGTTAAAAAAGTATTTTAATTCTCTAAAAATGAGATTTAAATGAAAACAGATTTCATTCTGGAGTCTTCCTTTTTCAGTTAAAAAAAATTGATTTCCATGGCCTCTGGATCTATTTCCATTTAGAAGTGCTGCATTTTAAGAGCCCGTGTGTGCTGGGGACAATTTCTCTGTAATAAGTCCTTACAGGGAAGGAAAAGCTACTGCCGTGACATGGTGGACAGGAGTTGGAGGTAGAGACTCTGGGCTACCGTGGATGTGGAGTCAGTAAAGGCCACAGTGAAATACTGGAGAGATGAGGAAGGAGGGAGGGAAAGCCAAAGTTCCTGAGGTCCTGCTGTGAAACAGCACCAACCTCCAAGTGGCAGGACCACAGAGCAGGGCTGTGGCTGGCCATTAAGCTTTGAGCTATTTATTGGGTAAGAATATGAAGGTAGTAGGTGGTGGCCTTGCCAGCTAGTCTGAACACCTTCTAGAGGCTAGTGGGGAAATTTCCAGAGGAACATTGCTGGGGGATGAGGGTGGAAACCATAAAAAAGCCCATCTTTCTTCCAGGCTTGGAAGTCCCCTTATGGGGCTCTGAAGCAATTCATCAAAAGCCAAATGGGCGAAAGATAACTTGCTATAAATAACTCCTGAGAATGATTGTTTTGCTCAGTGAACAGCTCACTAAGAGCCGTCAGACACCTTTATATGGGGTATTAAAAAGCTTCCAGCATTTCCCTGGTTTAGGCAGGGGTGGATCCACAAGAAGTGTTTGTAGTAAACAGCCTTTAGGGGAACATCTCCAAGGGCACCATTTAGGAAGGAGTGAAATGTGAAATACACATGAAATTGACTTTCACCTGAGCTGGAAGAATAGATGCTGTGAAATGTGCACCTCAGTGTCGGGTGGGAGTCCCTTGGGAAACTGACACTTGCAGAATTCTTCAGAGTTGTGGTGAACGGATGATAGGGCAAACTGACGTGTGGGGGATTAACTCTCAGTGCGCAGCCGTGGTGTATGAGCTTCACCATCTTTGTCTTTGAGAGCTCACCCGTCCTTCCCAAGGCCGGAGACAAAGTCATATTCTGGCAGGGGCTGCTGGGGTCATGTCCTTCATAGCTACCCTCTTTTCAAATTGAGTATTTTGTGGAGCCCGATGCTGTGTCTAAGCTTGACACAAGGGCAGGGGCTGACCGGAGTGAAGGAAGGAGCCCAAGTTCAAGTCACTAGCTCCAGAGCATCTCTGCTGGGCCCTGGACCCCTGCGGGGCTGAGTTTGTAACCTCCAAGATGAACCAGCCCCAAAGACAGCTGCTATCAGCTGGAATCCATCTTTTTGGGGCAGTAATCACATCAGGTAAAGACACAGTATTGGAAATGAAGATAAGGCAAAAGAACATCACAATGGGACAGCCATGTCAGTGGGACTTTTAGCCTGCTGTTCACTGCAGAAGTGCTCACTTTAGGACCGCCAAGGAAGTATGAGCCCGCAGTCTTCAGTGTGTTGCTTCTCCTGAATCAACCCAAGAGTGTTGATAGAGAGGAGGTCTCGAATTGCAGCATTTTTCTGGGAGAAAGGGTCCTTTCTAGATTCTGTTAGCTTTAACTTCTCTTGGCCTATTGCATTGCATCCTCTAAATTATTAGAAAGTCCAAACTGGAATCCAGATATTCCTGTTCCAATCTTGGCAAGACAGGAAACAAATCTCTTCTCGCTGCTCCTCAGTCTCTTCGTCTGAAAACAAGGGTGTGGGCTAGTTAGCATTGCTTGGATCCACAAGGAAAGTGGGGAGGTTAGAACAGAAACCCAGCCAGGGTGCCAACATTGTTATTTTGCCACATCAGTACACTGAAAACAAAACCCTCTATGATCTATCACTGAATATCAGAAAAACGCATCAACACCGTATAGCTGGGAAGGACCTTATCTATAAGTTGAGGATAGTTCTTTCAGTGGAATAAATTTAACTCTAGGGAAACCTTCACTCTGTTGTTCGCACTTTTCTTCTTACCTGAGCACATTGGTTTTCCATGGCTGCTTGACAGATCACCACACACTTAGTGGTTTCAACCACACTCATTTATCATCTCACAGCTCCCTGCCAGGGGTCTGGGCACAGTGTGGCTCTCTGCTGATTGCTACACTCAGGGCTTCCCAAGGCGTCAGCAGGGCTGGGTTCCATCAGAGGGCTTGATGTGGAGATTTGCTTCCGTGCACGTTCATTATTGGCAGAATCCAGGTCTTTGGAACTGTAGAACTGAGGTCCCTACTTCCTTAGCATGTGGCCCTCTACACTGGCAAGCCAAAGATGACACATCAAACCCATGTCAGGTTCCCCAGCTGTGATTTCCCAGCTGCTACCAACCAAAGAGATGTGCTTTCCAGGGCTTTTGTGACTACGCTGGACCCACCTGGATGATAATTCAAGGGCAGCTGATTAGTAGCCTAATTACATCTGCAAAATCTCTTTTTTCCCTAAAGCATAACGTTCATAAGATTAACACCAAAGAGTGAAGGTCACAGGGGCCAAAGCTCTGCCTACCATACTGCATGTGGTGAACGCTGGCTCAGGCAAACATTTGAGAACATTGCAAGCTTCTTCCAGCTAAAATACTGGTGTCAGAGAGCCTCTGATTTTTGAGTTGAGGTATGTGTTTGTGAGAAGCTAGGGCAGCATTATTAATACAATCTCTTGGACAGACTAGGTATTCTGGCAATGTTTGCTAAGTAAACAAATATTAATAAGTATTAATGAGTTCATTGTTCTTCATGTTATTTTAATGCAACTTTGATTATAAATCTTGTGATACTGTCTTGTGACTGTGACTAGGTTAGAAAACAAGGAAAAATAATTACAGGAATGTATTAAAACGAGAGATGTTCAGTAAATCACAGTAGAAACAATTAAAACACAAACTGCTCTGTTCTATCAGCTCACGCTCGTGAGGGTGAGACGCATGGCTTTCAGTCACAGGGCAGGGATAATGAATCAAGGACCCCAAGAAACAGCAAGAACAGTCCCTCCTCCAGTCTCTTCCTTCTTTCATTTCTCTCTTTCTACCTTTTCTTTTTCTGTCTTTCTTGGCTCAAAAAATTAATTTAGCTAATTTCCAAATTAATATTTAAAAGTTGATTTATTTTCTAGTTATATACAGGACATAATCCAAACCCCCTATCCTGGAATGCAGAGCTCGCCTTCCCTGGCCCCCGCCACCTTTTCCTCTTTTCTGTGCCCTCACTTCCTGCCTCCTTGCTTGCCTTGGTACTGCTCATTTGCCTATGACTCTACTCTCCAGAGCCCCCTTCTGTCAGACCCTTCCCTGGCTGTTCCTTGGGTGCCCACATCCTGGGTCTGTCCTGAGCACCGTCTCCTATGTGATGTAGGGACCCCGGCCAGGCCCTGTCTCATGGCCCCCAGTGGATAGGGTGCTGTCTGAGGCCAGGACCATGGTGAGATAATTTTCCTATCAAATTTCCATTCAGGGAAATTTCATTTTGTTTCATTTCATTTGTTCTCTCTCTCTCCCTCCCTCCTCATCCCTGTTTTCAGTACTAGAGATTGAACCCAAGGCCATTACACCAAACTACAGCCCCAAGCCCTTTTTATTTTCCTGTTTTGAGATGGGTCTTGCTAAATTGCTAAGTTAACCAGGCTAGGCTCAAACTTGCCATCCTTCCGCATCACTCTCCCAGTGCTGGCATTACAGGGCATCCCAAACACTAACAAATACTAACTTACTCTGTTCCATACTATGGTTACTTAAAGGGTAAGCAGGAACAAGCAGAAAGAAAAAGGAAGACAGAATGTGGAGACAGACAAAGATAAGGGGAGAGACATGCAGGTAGAAAGAGAAGGAAGAAAAATGAGGTATGGCACCATAGGCTTCTCAGCATTCAGCAGACACCTACCAAATTTTGATGGAGGATCCATCTAAGCTCTGGGGAAGTATGACAAGGTCCTTTTCCTTCTGGGGCTTATATCTCAGTTAAGGAAATCAACCAATACCAAGGCAAACAAAAAGTAGACAAAAAGATATCAGATCATCTCAGGAACAATGTTAGGGCGTTAACATAGTGATGCCATACTTTCGAGATGATGAGGTGGGTACCATTTTGGGTGAGAAGGTCTGCATGCTGATAAGGACTGACTATACTGAGAGCTAGGGGGGTAATAATAATTTCTTTGGCAAAGAAAACAGCAAGTACAGTGGCCTAGAGATAGGAAGGAAATTGCTTTTGATTTCAGGGAACTAAAAGGAGGCTGGTAGAACCTTACTTGCTGATCAGTGAGGACAGTATAAGGAAATCAGGCCAGAGTGGGAGGCAGGGGCTGGATTGTGGGGCTCGAATTATGATAAGGAGTGTTAAGAAAATTATCCCAAACATGTTCAAAGATGTGATCAGGTGACCAGGTAGCTAATATTTATAGCCTTAGCTAACTGCCCTGCCTAAGGGTCATCAGACTGGATGATTTATCTTTGCCTAGCAGGCTAAGACCCAGATATTTATAATTGTCTACAACTGATAAGATGTGCTAGTTTTCAATAATTTTCTTTTCTGTCCCCAAAGATTATAGCTTTATTGCCCTATAGAACATTACTCAGTTTTATATCTAATTTAACAATCTTATTCCTTGTTGTTTTTTATTAGCCATAAAAATCCCTATTTCTCAAATTCTCTTGAATCTTTGTCACTTTTCAGTTCCTCTTATCAATAAGTTACATAAAATGTTGACATTTACTCGCTATTGGTTTTCATGAGAATTATGTTTTTAACCTTTTGAGAATTACATTCCAATAGGAATCTGAGCTTTAAGTGCCTAGAAAATAGGAGAATGAAAACAAATTTATGTTTTGCAGAAGGAATCTCAGACTGCTGGGTGGTGGATGGGCTTTTCTGGGCCCAAGGGTTAGCAAGGTGGCTGGTTAGGAGCCAGGGCTCTGTCCAGAGAAGAGCTGAGCATGTGACTGTGATGAGGGAGGTAGCGGCAAGAAGGTGGGACATAAGCCGTGACTGACCCCAACACTCGTGGACATTTGTCCTCTTTCCAGTGCCATGATCTGCTTTATTGGCCAGTTTTCCTGTCTACTACATGAGCTCCTTGGCAGGGTCTGCACCCAGCCTTCAAGCGTCCTCAGCATCCAGCCTTGGGCTGAGCAAGAGCACTGCTTGGAAAGTGTTTCCAAATGAATTCTTTCCACCGGGAGTGGTGGCGCACGCCTGTAATCCCAGCACTCGGGAGGCTGAGGCAGGCGGATCGTTGTGAGTTCGAGACCAGCCTGAACTGCATAGTGAGACTCTGTCTCAAAAGGACAAAAAAAAAAAAAATTCTTTCCTATAGATTCATCATTATCTTCTCTTTTCTGTCTTTCTTTCTGTCTTTCTTTCTACTGTTGTAGTACAATATGTATCACATGAAGTTTATCATGTTAGATATCTTTAAGTGTACAGTGCTGTGATATGAAGTACATTTGCTGGGCCACCTCATCACCCTCCAGTCCTAGAACATTTCCCATCGCCATGAACTGAAACTCAGCCTATTAAACACTCACTCCTCATTACTCTCACTCCCTGCCCCTGGCAACCACCATCAACTTGGCCAATTTTAAAATTGGAATTGTTCTCTGTCTGAATTTGACACTAGGTACCTCGTATGAGTGAAATCATACACCATTTTTCCTTTTATTGGCTTATTTCATTTAGCATCTTGTCTTCAGAGTTCATCCACATTACGGCAAGTGTCAGCACTTTCCTCCTTTTAGGTGGAATAGTATCTTGGACATCGTGTGTGTATTACAGCTTGCTCATCCATCTGTTGAACATCGGGATGTTTCCAAAATTATTGGGCTGTTGTGACTGATAGTGCCATGAACCTGGTGAACAACATCTCCCTGAGTCCCTGCTTTCAGCTCTTTTGGGTACACGTCTAGAAGCAAATTTGCTGGCTCATGTGGTAGCTCTGTGGTTGACTATCTGAGGGCTGTACCCTGTCTTCAATGGAATCATCTTATATTTCACTGATAGCACATAGGTATTCTAGTTTCTCCACATCCTCATCAACACTTGTTATTTTCTGTTTGTTTTTATCCTGAAGGGTCTGGATTCACAAACAGGAAAGGGACCAAGAGACGGAGCAAGGAGGGAGGGAGAAAAAGGAAAGGAAAGTAAAAATAATTGAAATGTTCTGTGTACATGTACCAACTCCCCAGGATGAATGCAGTCATTTTGTACTTCAGACATATACTAGTAAAATAAAAAATTAACAAAAAGAATAAATTGCCATGGGAAGGAGAGAGCAGGAGGCATTTTGGAGGCATTTTCTTCAGTGCTCTAGAAAAATGACCCAGGGGCTGGAGTAGATCCTGGGTTTGGAAGGTGCTTAGGGGGAGGAGGATGGAGTGCCAAAGTCACACTTTACTGAGCTCACCACATGGCCCAGGGCTGATGAGAGGCCCAACCACGGGAGAATGGAAGCTGAGGGCTTCCCACAAGGCAGAGCTGGTTTGTGTGACTGCACAGTTGGGCTCTGGCCCCTGAGGAGAACTGTGTCTAATTTTGGCCTCAATTTCTGTGTGTTGCTTTCTAGTGTGACAACGCAAAAGGTCTGAAAGCCTTCTACGATGCAATAAAATATGGGCCGAACCATTTGATGGTGTTTGGAGGCGTCTGTCCATCTGTCACATCCATCATTGCTGAGTCCCTCCAAGGCTGGAACCTGGTGCAGGTAAAGTCCGAGTTACTTCTGCTGGGGCAAACTGTCCTTGCTGGCCACCAGTCATCTTCAGGAATGGGTCGTTGCATGATGTGGTTCCTCAAATCAGGTGGCCCAGACTCTCCTGCATGATTTCCCGGCCTCCCAACTCCTGGCCCGACCCTCCATCCTGATCTGGTGTGGTCCACACCGTGGGTCCTTAAAAGCAGCCCTGATGCCACCACAAGGTGTTAGAGCTCTCGGTGTTCACCACAGCCTCCTTAACCAATTTTTGGGGAGGTCGGCGCCAGCTGGGTGCCTGTCCACGGTGATTACTTCTGCCACCTGCCCCTTAGCTAAGCACCTCTGGACAGTGCCTGCCCCACACAAATCCTGTGCCTGGGGGCCTCAAAGCCTATAGCACTGTGCCTTTAACCAGAGCCCCTTCACTTTCCCTCCTCACTGAAATATCATTTGTCCACCAAGCGGCCTTTCTCCTCAGTGAAGTCTTTCCTGGGTATTCACTGTATATTTGAATACCCACAAAAGATTTGACATACTATTGAACATTCCACCAATGAATAAGTAGTTGGTTGTAGGTGAACTCACCATTGTTAGCTGCTATTTGTTTGTTTGTTTTTCCGGTACCGGGGATCGAACTCACGACCTTGCGCTTGCTGGGCAGGCGCTGTGCCGCTGAGCTAAATCCCCAGCCCCATACATTCTTTTATTTTTTCAGTACCAGGAACCGAACTCATGACCTTGCTCTTGCCAAGCAGGCACTGTGCTGCTGAGCTAAATCCCCAGCCCCTGTTAGCTGCTATTTGGAATGGGAGAGAAAGCTATAACCACCATGGATGAGTAGTAGCTAATGTACATGTTTACTTCTTGCTCCATCCGTCCATCCTCCATCCATCTAACTAATCAACAAGTATTTTGGGCAACTTACTTTGTTCCTGGAAATTTGGTAGGCATTGGTGATAGAAAGCTGAATAAGACAGATATGGTCCCCATAATTTCAGAGCTTACATCCTAGGAGGAAGACAGGCAATAAGCAAGTAAATGACTAAGTAGTAATATGGAGAGCTAATGGTTATATATGTTGGACCAACTATGCACTGTTCTGAGAACTTATGTGCCTGAATTCATTTAATCCTTATAACTGTTCCACGGCACTCTTGTTATCTGCATTTTATTCCTATCGGGAAACTGAGGCATAGAGAGTCTAGATGACTTGCCCAAAGATTCATAGCTAAAAAAAAATAGGGCCAGGATTTGAACTCAGCTAGCCTGGCCCTTAAGATAAGAGTAGATCTGAGTAGGTAAGAGTAGATAAGAGAAGCTATGGTAGAAATAACTGGATGATGGGATAGACAGTGACTGCCTTGGGGTGACTAAGAAAGGCCTTCTGGAGAAGATGACATTTGAGCAGAGCCTGGGAGGGTGGGAAGGCAACACGAGGTGGAGAGCATCCCCAGCGGTGGATGGGATGGTAACTGTAGCAGGCAGCTGGTGTTGGGAACGTACCTGGTGTGTCCACGAAACAGAAAACAAGATGGTGGGGCTGGAGCCTGGGGCTGAGCAGTCAGAGTGGTGAGAGCGATGGTGAAGAGGCGACAGGGCTCGGCCACACGGAGGGTTCATTTGCCCCGCACTCACACTGACTGAGGACCTTCTTCGAGCTTGGGCATGTGTGCATGGGGTGCTGAGAAAGAACCCAAGCACACAGCCAAGAGAGGCAGTGGGTGGAAGCCATGGCGGAGGTGTGACGAGGGAGAGGCTGTCCAGTCAGCCCTGGGCCGAGGAAAGGTTCTCAGGCCAAGTGAGATGGAGCTGGCTGCTGAAGGAGGAGAGGGTACAGGACAGCTGGAGACGTGGAGGAGAGTGCTGCAGGCAGAGGAAACTGGGCGTGGAAAAGTGGGAGGTGGGAAAGCATGTGGGCTTGGAGAGGGTGACTCATTCCGTGTGGCCGGAGCAGGCCACGGTGGATGTGGGTGGGCACAAAGGAGGATGCCAGGAATGCAGCTCAGCAAACCTTTGCGTGGTGTAAACCCCCCTATGCAGCTGGGAGCCAGAGTGGCTCAGCGTGATGTGGGGACCCGACTCCAAGCCCTCAAGGTTGCCCAAAGCACTGTGAGACCTTGGACAAGTCGCTCACCTTCTCCGGGCTTGAGCCTCCCTTGGTCAATGCCAAAAATGAGGATGACTCTTGTCGGCTCCAGGCACTGCCACGCTGAGCCTCAGTTCCCTCATCTGTACAGTCGAGAGAGTAGTTGGCCTGATTTCACAGGGAAGCTGTAATCGTTCAGAGATTGCAAGTGACCTGAACTGTGCCTGGCACACGGAAAGCACTAACTGTGAGCCCTGCCCCATCTCCTACTCCAAGGTGAATGCCCTGATGACTCAGCATTCGTGGTTTTTCCTGCATTCCCACCACTTGAAACATCCCATTTACCCTCTATCCAACGTGGCAAGTGTTACCCATTCTTTGAGACCAGCTTTCCTGCTGTTCCTGATTACTGCTAAGAGTCTCCCAAAGTAGAGCCCCATAGAAAATTTTCTTATCCCCTCCACCTTGTTTCTAGCAGAGCCTGGTTCTCCCTCCCCCTCGGCCTGTGCCTCTCTTTGGGTTTCGCAGATGTGGGAGTGGGTGTACAAATGTTTGTCTGCCTGGCTGGTGTGCAGGATCGGTGAGGAGAGGACCCAGGTCTGAGATACTGTACCTCCATTTTCCCTAACATTTCAGATTTTATTAGATATCTGCTGAATTACCAGAGGGATTGAAGGAGGCAGAAAGAAATGGAAGGATGGGAGATTTGCAAATAGACATTTTCTCCGCATGTGGGAGGCCAAGCTTCATAGGAAACCCTGTGACCAGAGAGGGAGCCCAGGTGCTTCCTGCTCTTGGCCCCACCGAGAGCCGTCTGCCTCTCAGAGTTCTCAAAAAAGCTGCAGGAACAATTTCACTCTGAACAGCCTGGAGGGAACTGGGTTATAAAATGGTGATTTTTTAGTAATTTATTACTGGGTAGCAAATCACCCCCAAACTTAAAAGCTTAAAGCAGCAATGTGACTTGTTGTTGCATTATTTCTAAGTATCAGGAATTGGAATCCACAGAAAGACTGGTGTCTACTCCCTGATGTGTGGGGCTCAGTTGGGAGATCTGCTTGCTGGGAGTTAGTGTCTGCTGCCAAGGTGGCATGCTCACCATGAGGGCCTCTCTGTGGGGCTGCTGGCGTGTCCTCATGACATGGCAGTGGAATCCCCAAAGTGAGTCATGCAGAAGACCATGTCCAAGCTGGCTATATCCTTTAGGACCTGCCTGTGCAATTTGCATACCAATACTTTGGGTATGTTCGTGGAAATTAGCACTGAGCTGCTGTGAAAGAGCAGTACCAAGGTCCAGGTGGAGGTGAAGCCTGCTGGAGGTTATCTTAGAGGCTGACCAGCACAGTGACTATGGTCTGCTAGGAAGACAAGAGTTCAGGTTGCCCAGATGCGGAATTGACCCTCAGTCTCTTCCCTGTTGTGCAAAATTCCTGTCCATCCCTCAAAACCCTGGGTAAGTAGCACTTCCTCTGTGATGTCTTCTCTGATGCCCTTCTTTTACCAGCCTCTTCTGTGGCCCCTGCTCCCCCAAATAAATTAACTACTTCATCCCCTTCTAAGCCATGCATTCCAACAGGGAGTCCCATCTTGTCCAAGCAGGTGAAAACTGGTTCCTGGTGGGAGACAAAAATATCTTACTTTTTTCACTAAAAAGTTTTCACTAGTGCATGTTTGTAGCAGATAATGATTACCTTTATTGTGGGGAGTAGGTGCATGTACAGAACACGCCTCAGTTCTTTTTATTTCCCTTCTCCTCTCCTTCTTCCTCCTTCTACATCTCAAGCTCTCCTTCCCATTTACTGAAGATCTATCTCCCTATATCTTATTGCTTTTCTTTTGCTCTTTGAATTATTTAGACTTTGGTTTTATCATACAAGAGAGGTTCTGTGATATTTAAACTTATGTACCTGATTTATTTCACTTAACAGTGTGGTCTCCAGGAGCATCCATTGTCCTACAATTGCCTCAAATTTATCCTTCTTTCTGGTAGGGTAGTACTCTGTTGTGTACAAATACCACAATCTCTTTATCCATTCATCTGTTTATGGGCATATAGGCTGCCTGTAAGATTTAGCTGTTATGATTGTACTGTGAAACATATATGTGTCACTGTAGTTGATGTCTTTAACTCTTTCAGAAAGGTACCTAGGTGGGGAATTGAATGGAATTTCTCATTTTAGTTTTTTGAGAGGTCTCCATACTGATTTCTATAGCAGCTATACTAGTTTACATTTCCTCCAACAATATAGGTTTCCATTTCCCCCACAACCTCTCCAGCATGGATATAGTACATAAATAGGTACATGAGTATCTGTGTTGTTGCAATGTCATGGGCGTGGGATTAGGAAAAATTATCTTCCAAAGCTTTGTAGGAGACTGAAGGGGAGGTGAAGAGGAGGTTAAGAAACACTGACCCATATCATTTCTCTATCACACACAGTATTCTGTTACTAAATTAATTATGTGTAGAGGAAATAATTAGTTCTATATCCCTCTCTTGCCTACTGGGTGGGGTCCTTGTTTTCTTTAGTTTCTTTTTCTTGTTGTTGTTTTGATTTTTCTCCGGTACCGGGAACCAAACTCATGACCTTGTGCTTGCCAGGCAGGTGCTTTGCCGCTGAGCTAAATCCCCAGCCCTTGTTTTCTTTATTCCAGTGCCAAGCACAGCACCTGGCTCACATCATGGCCTTGCTGCATACTGACCCAGGTACAGATGACTAGCTGGGCATCCTAAAGTCTGTGGAGTAGGTCCCTCATAGTGTGGATTTGCCCATGAGGCAGTGTAGGGCATGGAGTGAGCAGGTTCTCAGCCTCCACTAGCAGTACAGAAATGTTCTGCATTTCTGATGGTTCCTTGGATGACACAGTCCACTGCTGCCCTAGTTGCAGCTGAACATGAAGGCTATACCAAGGGGTATAGCTGCATACCTGCAAGAGTGGAATGCTCTGGGCATGGGAGGCAGCGCCGTGGGATGAGCCCAGGAGGATGGACTTCCAGACTTTTGGAGCTGGGAAGGTGGGGATGGAGGAACAAAACACCCGGGTCCTGATAGGAGAGGGTACAGAGTCTGGATTTCTGCCTCCTTTCTCTTTGAGGACACATAGCCTTATTTGTTGTGAGCCAAACTCTATCAACCTCCCACTATGTGGAGGCTGAGCTTGCTTCCAGAGATGGTGGAGAGCTGGGTGGGTGGGTTTGCAGCCATCAAGGGTTTTGATGAATCCCTGAACTTATTCAAAACTAGGCTCCAAAACAGTTTCACAAACGGAAAAATGCATGTAATTTGTATAATTGAAAAGGAGCTCTGGCTGCCCTTTGGGGGAGCAATGCTTGCTGGACAGAAATAGGCTGGAATGCATAATCAGTTGTTTCTGTTTCCTGTGCACAAAAATTGGGAGGGATTCACAGGCTGCAGGGTGAAAATTCACCCTGGTGCTGAAACCAGTTAAATATAACTTTTGCTTTGTATTGGGCTTCTTAATTCATGGCTGCTATGTAGGGAGGCTAATATTGTTTTCATCGTGATGTGAGTCCCTTAGCCACCAGGAACCCCTGTTTCTGCATCTAGAGTCAAGGAGCTTCCCAGAGTCCAGGGTTTGATGTGCAGGCCAGGATGGCTCTGTCCTTCTTTGCCCCAGGTGTGGGGCTCAGATCTGGGCCTCACACAGAGAGGGAGCCACCTGGACATGAGTAGGAAGGGTCAGGGTCTGGACATTTAGGGCAGAACATGTTCAGACCAGAGAGAAGGACTAAGACTGGGCCTCTAGGCCACACTGCTGTACTTGAGAGATTTTGCTAATGCTCTGTGACATAGGTGGAGAGAAGCAGGAGCCATGGCAGAAGCTAGAGGAGAGCATGGCTTTCACCAGCTACAATCGAACACTGTTGCTGGAGGTTCCCAGCGTGGAGCAGGCTGCCTGGCTGTGAGGTTGTGAGTTCCCTGTTGCCAAAGGTTCCACAGATGTTCTAACTTCAGCCGAGACTACCATCCCGAAGTTCTTCTCAATTTTTTTGTGTTTTTCAGTGCTGGGGGTTGCATCCCGGACCTTCTTCGTGATAGCTAGTCAAGTGCTTTGTTGCTGAGCTGCATCCCCAGACAGTCGGGGAGATTTAATGTGTACAGTAGACAAGCCCAGGTTGGCAGCTGGCAAACTGTACAGTAAGATTGGCTTACGTCGGGGGCTAGGGATATGCTTATGTTGGCCACGTAAAATCTGGAGCTCCACTCTGTGCAGGTCCAGGTTAGAGGCTCATCAGGTCCCTTGAGGACTGTCAGCCATTAATCATCCCAGTGCCAGTCAGTGCCAGCAGCCGAGGTGACTGCAGTGCACTTGGCTCCTGAAAACTTGCCAGGCCCAGCGCTCCCTAAGGCCCATTCATCTCCCAGGCACCTGGTCTCTAACAAATGCCACCTGTGCACAGAGCTTACGGGGAAGAGGACACGGAGGAGACCACAGGGGCTGCTGCTGGGACACATATTGCCAGGGCAAAGCCCGTATCCATGGTGTGTCACGGGGCTGCTCTGTCATCTGGCCGTTTCCGCAGCCGGCCTCCAGCTCCTCTGTGCTGCTGGTCTCAGAACTGGCCGTTCCCTTAGGACAGGTGTTCGTTCCACCTGGCAGGACCGTGCTCATCCTACATGGCTCAGCACGGATGCGCCTTCCTCTGGAAACCATCCTGTCCTTCCTCTGTGTTCGCTTCCCCGCATGCCTCTTCTCAGGCACTGGCTGACCTGCATTTGCCCTACTCTGGCCTGGAACAGCCAGAGGTCAGTGCCTGGTCTCTTCACACTTGCACCCTGGGCCTGCCTTCTAGGCTTATAGCACGGTCCCTGTGCTAGAAGTCAGAGCATCAGAGCTTGCCTTATCTGAAATGCCCAAGGGCTCTCCAAGGCCACCACCTTGTTAAAAGGACTCAAGGGGAAGCCCAAAGTGGTCTTTGGCTCAGCCCCAGCCCCATCTCCCCTCTCTTGACCCATTGTGTTTTATAATCTGCTTCCTGTGAGACGGTTTGCAGACCCTCAGAATCCTGTCCTCAGCGATCTGAAGGTACCTCTCATGTGACTCTACTGCACACCCTCTGGGTACAGACAGCAGACCTCCCTCCAGTCTAGCCTGTTCTTCTGAAGCCCTGGGTGGGGAAAGGCAGGAGAATTTGGGGCAGGGGAAGGAAACACAAAACATGGCTTGACAAGAACTGCTGGAGGCAGAGCCCAGCAAAGGCACCAGACATGCCGCTGAGAGCGGGGGTTTGATGCCCTCGAAGACCAGGCTTCTCAGGAGGAAGCTGAGCCCCGCCTTGGCTTGTAGACAGAAATAGTCCAAAGGATGAAAATAAAGTCAGATCCCTGATGGGATCAAGGGCTGCTCAGAGGGAAATGCAAACACTAGTTCCTCAAGATCCACGTCCCACAGAGCCTGTCCTTTAAAAGGCAGATGCAGCAGGTTATGAATTTGGAGGTGAATTTTTCCTGGTACCTCCCGGCCTGTCCTCACAGCCCACCCTACCTTCTGTCCCGCCCCTGGGGACCTTTCTAGGAAGGAACTTTCTGGCTGGTGTAATGGTACTGTCTCCTGGGCGATATTCTGTGAAGGAGGGAGGTGCAGGTATACTCCAAAGGGAAGGTTTATAGATGTGCTGGCAATGGCATCCCAGTACTGTTAGGACTTGATTTCTGAAAATCCTAAGTCATGGTTGGTTTTGACATTTAATAAAACAAATCAGTGAAAACCTCGAAATCAAGCCCTTTGCTATTTGCCAAATTGCAGCATCTCTGTGAACCGGTAGTCGATACCATTTTGCTTCAGAGAAACAAGAATTGTGTGATCTGACTTGATTTTCTCATGTGACGATTCCATTAAACTGTTGGTTGCCCAAGAAATCAAATACTGCCTCTGACTTAGCTGTGGGTTGTAGAATTTGAGGTAGATGCATAGGATGGCAGAACTGGGAGGATCTCAGCAGTCCGGGGTTCCATGTCCCACGGTACTGACTGGGAAACAGAGGCACAGAGGCAGGTAAGGCCACACCCAAGTTCTCACTATCACAGCAACCCTGGGTCCCTCGGCTTTGTAATAGCTACCATGATCTTACTTTTCTCTTTTAGCCTCACTTTTGTTTTTTGAAAAGTGGGAACAGCAAGCTCATCTTCTGTGTTTCATGCAGATGTTGGAGAATCAGTAAAGATTTTTCTCTTTTTGGTGAAGGGAAAGCACTTTTACCAATTATGAAACAGTAACTGCCATTTCAATAGCTAGGACTTCTGGGCTAGGAGCAGACCTCTGATGATGACTGTCAGACTTGAACCCCCCACCCACACACACACACACATACACAGAGCTTTGCATGGACTGCTTACACTGGCCCCACAGACACTGAAGCTAAGGGGTCGGGGTGGATGGGGCTCTGCAGCAAGAGGCTCAAAGTGCACGCAACTTCTGCCAGGAGTCAGAGCACAGCAGACCAGAATCCTGCCAGGCCCACCCCATGTGGCTGCCACACCCCGGCCGCCAGGTATGTGCTGGAGTGAATTTTCAGACTGGACCAAAACCTCTTAGGAGTGACAGTGTGATTAGGCACAGGTGGAGACTGTGCTGCTGCTGCTGTCTAAGAAAGAAAATAGAGGCCAACAATCCAGGGCGGGCTGAAGCCGTTTCTTGGCGCTGGTCTCTTGAGGGGCCATTTAGCACATTAATAATCTATGAGATGCCTCCACCTTCTGAATTCATTAAAAACAGAAAAAAGGAGAAAAAGAAATATGAAGGACATGCTCTTGATGGGCCAAGCAGAGGGTAGAGATGAGCAACCCCACTCCCCACCTGGGATCTAGGAACTGTGGACCATCCTTCCTGGTCAGGTCACTGGATGCGAGTGTAGTAAAATCTGTTTTCAGGGGGGGAAAAATGACCAGCATGAAGTAAGGAAAGCCTGGCTGCTTCTGGCTTGGATACAATACACAGGAAGAAAGAGGCTTTTCATGACAGAGGAGTCGGGAGTTGGCCCGAGGCAGGGTCTGTGGTGACAGTGGCAACAGAGACAGATGCTATGGGACACCTCTGCCTATAGGTAGACAGAGCGCGAACCATGTAAAAGGCTCCTTGGTGAGACAAGAGAGCGCCAGCTAACACCCGGGCCTCCCACTCGTTTGCCCCAAACCTTCAGCTCCAGCCACCTACAATTCCTTGACAGTGTTGTGCTGCCCGTGCTCTTCCACGACTCAGTCTTCTCCCAAGACGTTCCCCGTGCCAGGAGACCTTCCCTCTGCTTTCACCAAGAGCAGCCTGAGTTACTCTCACATTGGATTTCTGCAGTGGAGACTTCTGGTAGTTCTCCAGAGTTCATTGATGAATGAGTTACTGGTGCTTTCCATCTCCTAGGCTTAAGCATACTTAGTATATCCTCTCTTCCATCCGTCTCTATGTCAGAGTGTCGTCTTTGTCCCCATTTCTGCCTCTCCCATTAGACTGTGGCACCCTGAGGACAGTGGTCATGTCTGATCAGGTTTTTCTACCTGGTCGTGTTTAGGGCTTGGTACAGGACAGGGACCTAGTAAGGTGTGTGAGGGGTCGGGGAGAAAATTCACTCCATAGCCTGGCAGTGATCTGGGGAATTCCCCTCAGGGTACAAACCCTTGTCCTTCAGTAGAAAGGATGGGGACCAGTGGTCCCCCACATTCAACCCGATAGTACCCACTGATCTTCGGAGAGGAGGGTTCTCTTCTCATTCATTCATTCATTCATTCAGAGTCACATTCATATTCACCCATTCATTCTCACACTCAACACATCCAGCTCTATATTCTCCTGTGCTCTTCCAGACTACTGCAATCCAACACCCAATGCATTAACCCCAAGAGAGAATCATGGGAGTTGGGTGCAGTAGCTAGAACAGACCACTGGAATAAGGAACTCTGGGTAAATGTCTCTCTGTTGTCTCTCACTGACAGTGTGAGACAGGTCTCAGAGTCTCACTGCACTTATCTGTGTGGGCCTAGTCACATTTGACCTTCTTGGCTACTTAGAGCAGCCCCAAAGACAGAGAAGCTGGAGTATGCAGAACCCCATTTCCACTGTGAGCCCTGCAGATATAATATTAACAGACTTGTGATCAGAGATGCCAGCCCAGCCCAGGGTAGGGAACTCCGGGAAAATTTATAGGTTTCTACTTCTCCTCAGATTCAAAGTTGTGTGGATGAAATTGACTATCTCGAAACATGAAGATGATTCAGAACAATACAACTAAAACAGAGACCTTGCAGGTCAGGGAAGGAGCCCAAGGTGTTAGAGGCTGTGAGAGGCGCACACACTTTCTGGCTGAGTTTTCACAGCGGCAGAGGCAGGTTAAAGAAGAATGTGATGCTATCGGGTGCACCACAGTTCCCAATCTATTCTTGTCACTAACCCAACCCCTATCTTTCCTGTCGAACTGGTGAAAGATTCAATTCAAGGTTCTGACCCCCATTTTTAATTCAAGACCATGGTATCTAAAATAATATCAGTTCCCAGCGTGGAACTCCAATAGAACTCATTGTTTATGCATCTTTCACCGCTAGCCACCTCAGCCCCTTTCTGGAAGCATACGGGGTGTAAATAATTCATTCTAAATAAATAAATCACATGCACTACTTACGGTACAGTGGAGGCTGCTGGTCAGTGGCACAACTGTAGCACACTCTGAGTGGCATCTGGAATTGCAAGTTGAGTCTGCAAGGGATGTGAGCGGGAATGAGAAACTAACAAACGCATGAAATGGGACAATACCAGCCTACTAGAGTTGTGAGGAGGAGAAACAATAAATGAGGAACCCAATGCCAGGGGTGCAGCACACAGTACTAGCCTGGAAACCTTAGCTCTCTCATTTGTGAGCAAGGGATGCAAACCTCTTGAGGAAGATTACTGGTGATGATTTCCATTGCGGTGGTAGTTCCCATGTTTGGTGGGTATTGAGGTCACCTGGGAACTTGGTAAAACACCTAAGACTAATAGACATACGGTGACTATCCATTTTTGTTTGCCTGGGACTGAAAGTTTCCAATGAGTTAGGACTTTGGACTTTCAGTTAAAGCCAGGAAAATCCCAGGTAAACTAGGACAAGTTTGTCACCCTCCCAGGGCTTCTCTTCTGTGTCTGAGCATCCAGGAGGTTCTAATGCATGGTAGAATTACCCTAGAGGGATGCACCACCCTCCGGAGGAGGCTGGGAGGCTCATGTGGGCAGGCTAGAAGGCAGTGCAGGCACCAGTTGAGGGGATTGGGCTATCCAAATGTATTGGATGGCAGAAATCATTAGGTGATTGGGGGAGGGAGCCTCTTTTACTAATTAAAATTCAGTACCCCAGAACCCCAGCTTAGCATCTTCCAGGAAGGAGCCTATTGATTGTTAACAAGTACTGTGGAAGTTCTTGTCATCAGGCAAGTTTTGGAAATACTGGTCTTGAGATCCTGTAAGGATGTGTGGATCAAGGCCAAGCTATAGCAGTAGCAGCTCGTGGGAGAAGGGGAGAAATGGAGACTCCCAGGTCCCACTCAGTCCTTTGGCCCAGCAGCTACATTTTAGCAAGATCCTGGCTGTTTCTTGCTGCTATCAGCTGCCTCTCTCATTTGGGCCTAAGTAGGGTCTCTGAAGGAGGGGCAGGGCTCTGAGAGCCTCGAGCTGGCTTCAGGGAACACACGCTTGTTCTGCCTAAAGATCCACTTCCTGAGTGTCAGATGAAGGCACACGAGTAGCCAGTGCTTTTACTGACTGGGCTTCCCTGTGGTCTGCATTGTGGGCCACAAGAACCCTCTTCTTGCTGCAGTGTGCAGCAAGATCCCCACCCCTTACTGGCCAGGAACATGCGCAGACGCTGATGGCTCCAAATAAGGAACAGGAAAGAAAGGACACTGGGTTCAGCAGGAAGAGACCTGGGTTCTAATCGATCCTGGTTCCCAGCTGGGTAGTTCTGTACCAGCCACTCACACCCCACGCTGCAGCCTGAGCATCTGCACTTCTAACTGCACTGCTGTCCTCCAAGAAGGTACACAGTGAGCTGCAGGGGAGGTGCTCCAGGGACAAAGCTCTGACTTCCCTGTCCTGTGTCCTGTGTGAAAGAACAGGTGGTGGCGGTGGGCTCATTTGTGCAGGTGAGAACACAGAGGCCCAGAGAGGCTGACGCACCTGTAATGACAGCTGCACTTCTTGTCTTGAGTCAGACAGGCTGGTGTTCACACTCAAGCTGGGGCTTGTGAGCTCGTGACCCCCAGCACTTTGCTAGCCTTTCCCAGTCTTTGACTTGGTGGAGGCATCATAATAACCTGGGATGGTTGTGAGGATGGTCTGAGATGAGGGCAAAGTTGCCCACACTGTACATTGTACTCTGCTGTCCTGGAGGCTTCCACTCAAGGACAAAGGTACTCATGTGGCCTCCTGATCTGCCTTCCCAGGGCAAGGGTCAGCTGTGTGGGCTTGCAGGCATCCCCGTCCCCTCTGGGAGAGGGTTAAGCCAGCTGATGGTCTTTGATAACTAGAGTAATGTCATGTCACTATCTCCTGCAGCTCAGAGCATCTGCGCTGCCTCAGACCTGTCATCTTCCCTCTTGGGCCCCTGCATGTGAGTTCTCCCAGCTTGTAGGGCCTAGTTCCCCTCTGTTCCTAGAAGCCATGAGAAGAAACAAGCAGGTGGTCAAAGGGCAAACAGCATTTGTGCATGTAACCTCATGCAGAACAGAGGTGATGGCCTTGTAGCTGGATGTTTCTTGATCTCCACCCATGTTCTCCAGGTAGAGAGCCCTTGCTCACAGGAAGTGAGGCCTGGAGAGATCAGTTCAACCATGCAAAGTGACACTGTGGCCATGGCTGGGCTGTGATGCCAGACATTTCTGCCGGGCTCTTCCTCTAGTCTTCTCTCCTCATGCCAGGGCCAGAGCGTGCTTGCTGCAACCCTGGAGCCCACGCCTAGACCATCCCATGCTAGATGCCCTCTCAGTCTCCTTCTAGTTTTGACAAGGCCACCAGAATATGGGCCTCATTTAACCCTCCTGGTGGGGGTGGGGGGCATGGTGCTAGTTAGGGCCATTTCCAGTAACAGGAAGAGAAGATTCCAAGAGAGCAGGCTGGCCCTGCCTCTTGGTGCAACGGGCCACAGGGCAAGGCCTCCCAGAAGCCTCTGTCCTCGCCAGAGGCCATGGAGGCTCCAGACCCTGTATCTCTGGAGGCCCTCTGCAGCTGCATGGACAAGGAGCTTCCAGACTGTCAGCAGAGGACCCGGGCCAGCATGGGACTCTTCAAATGGGCAGCGGGCAGTGTTTCCTTTATCACACACACACAAGCAGATACACACATATATATTAAACTTATTACTCATCCAGTAGCTTGTTGGATATAAAAAATAAATGGTTTCCTTGAACTCAGAAAATAGATGGACTGGTTGTTGGTGAAAATCAATAACTATGCTAAGTATTTCAAGCCCATAGTAGAGTTCTAGTCTGAGTGGTTTTATAATGAATGACTTGAATTTTTTTTAATAGAACACAGTCTACATTAGTTTTGAATTATACAGAAAGCTTTTTGTTTGAATCAGTTTGCAAGTAATATTAAATTATTTATTATTTCCATGATGCAAAGATTGAGCCTTACACAGTGCAAGGGGCTTGACTTGAGAAAAACAGTCCAAGGTTAGATATATTTAGACACTGTGCCCCGGTGTAGACAGAGAAGCACTGCTCTCTTGATTGTCTTCAAGTTCCCAAGCAGGCTGTTCCACGCCGCTGTGTGGGCTATGCTTACGGTGGCCCATTGACTTGGCATGCATCCGAGAATGGCCTTGGTCCTCCTGAGTGTCTTCTACAGGCCCTGGAGAAATGGGCTTGTGGATTTGGCACAGCAAAGCAGCTCTGGCCCAATGCTTCGTGCTCTAGCAAGAAAAGGATCTCCCCTCCAAATGCTCAGCTTCAGCAGCACTCTCGGGAAGATTTTCCAGGGCTTGTTTCTAATAGAAACATCCATAGCCTTTCCCTACCCTGCAGCACCATCCTGAGTTCAAGTCCACGTTCAGCGTCTATCTTGCTGGAGTGTAGATTAGTGTCGGCCTTTGCTAGGATTGGAATCCTAGAGGCCAGCCACACTCTAGAATCTGGGAGAACCTCGAAGAACCTTTGTTTTTGATACTGTCCCTCTGATCTCTCTTTTCTGCATCAGTTGCATCATGAACTCATGGATTTAAAAACATTAAGTATACTGTGTTTTGGTCAGTTGCAGACATTATTTTTTTAATGCAGAGTGGTTTTGCAGCTTTGCCCTTAAATTTTCTTGTAACTTTTTATTTTAAAATATTTCAAACCTGCAAAAAAAGTAAAGAAGAATATACACTGAACATTTATATTCGGCTATATTTATTATCCTCTCTTTCCCTTTCACCTACTTGCATGGGTATGCGTGCACACACACACACACACACACACACACACACACACACACTCATACACATTAACTTGTTTTCTGATGAAGCACTTGACAATGGTTTGCAGACATCATGACACGTTACCCCAATATAATAGCACAAATTTCTTAAAAGCAATTATATTCTTTTACATAACAAAAATATAATTGTCACATCTAAAAACTTAACAGTGATACAATAATATTATGGCCTATATTCAAAATTTCCCAGCTGTCCCCAGAATGGCTTCATTGCCATTTATTTGTAGGTGGGGAGAGGATTGGGGATCCAGGAAGGAGGATATATTGTATTTATTAGCCCACTTGCATCTAGAATAGTGCTCCTTTCTTTGTATCCTCCCTTCCTCCTCCCTTCCTTCCATTCTCCCCCTCCTCTCCCTCGCTCTGCCTCTTCCTCACCTCTTCCTTCTCCTTCTGCTCTTGGAAAGCCCAAAGCAGTTGTTTTATACAATGTCCCACAGTCTGTGTTTGTTTGATTGTTCCTTTATGATTAGATTCAGGTTACACAGTTTCAGCAATAACGCTACATTTTTCTATCCTGTTCATTTTTATATCCGGGTGCAGCTACTCAGGAGGCCCATGATGTCAGTTTGAACTATTATTGATGATGCTTGGTTAAGGTGGTATCTGCCAGGCTGTGGTAAAGATTCTTTTTCTCCCTCTGTAATGAGGAAATAATCTATGGAGTGGAACTCTGAGGCTGAGCGAATCTGGTCCTCCTGTACCCTAGTCTTCTCCTCAGTGGTTTTGCTTGCCCTTCATACAGGGATTCCAGCGTGGCCATTTTCTGAATCTTCCTTCTGCATGTGAGCAGACATTATTCTCTACAAAGTAGCTTTCCCCTTTTTTGGCCATTTCTTTCCCTCCTGCTGATCCTTTCTGCCCTTCTTCTACAAATTTGAGCACTGAATATTTTCCCTGCCTTCATCCTAGAGTTAGCCATTTCTTCAAAAATGCTTGATTCTCCTAGAGGGGCTCCAGACTAAGAAACCAATATCTATGTTAGGGAGGAATACTTGTTGCTACTGGGGCTTCACTACTCCTAAGGATTTTTTCCTCTAGTAGACTGAGCTTGAAAATATTATTTTAAATATTTTTAACAAAAATGTTAAAACTGACATAAAGAGATAATCAGTTAGATAAGGTACCTTCTACAAGTCACGTGACCTGTATTCTTCAGTACAGCCAGTGTCATGAAAAATAAGAACAACCACAAAAAGACAGGGGATTGATCTAGATGAGAGAAAAAAAACAATCAAATGCAAGGCATGAATGGAGATTGGATCCTGAATTGTAAAACTCGAAAGGACATCTTTGGGAAATTGAAGAAATTTGAATGTGGACCATGCATTAGATGATACTGAAGGGTTCATTTACATAAGTGTGACAATAACCCTGTAGTGATACAGGAGAATGCCATTCTTAGGAGATGCATTCTGAACAATTGAGGGTAAAATGTGATGAGGCCTGTAAGCTGATTTCAAACACATCAAAAACAGAAAATTACATGTATGTGTATGCACGTATGTGAGTCTGTGTATGCATGCACACATGTATATATTTATATATATATATAAAGAGAGAGAGAGAAGCAGATGTGGAAAATGATGACTCTAGGTGAAAGCTATATAGTGCTTTATTTCCTGTTCTTTCAGTTTTTAAAAATTTTAATGTTTTCACAGTAAAAAGCTGTGAATGTGTGTGTGTGCTGGCAGTGAGGTGGGGGAGATGTTGTCCTTGGCTGGAAAATGACTATGTCCAAAATCCCTTTACAGGTGTTTTCTAATGTGATATTAGTAACTTGATATATGCTTAGTTTCCTTTGTTTTGCTTTTGGTTTTAAGGAATTGATTGATTTCTTCTGGTTGAATAGTTTTGTTTTTTTAAATATATGCAACCTTTATATGATTCCACGGGCAAAATACAGCAAGGCAGAGAACTGCTGGCTATCATCCAGGCTCCCTCCATTCTGTGTCATGCTATCCCTAAAATTAACCATTTTAGCTAGTTTTAAGTTTGCCCTTCCAGCGTTTCTTATTGCAAACATGAGAGTGTGTGTGTGTGTGTGCATATGCGTGTGTGTTCCTCTTTCCTCCTCTTTAGACACTGTTCTGCACGTGCACTTTTTAGTTTTCCTGAGCACACTTATCACTATAGGAAGACCCTCCTTATTCTTTTCAGGAGTGCACAGCACTCCTTTGTGTGGAGATACCATAGTGTGTGTAGCCAGTTCCCTGTGGATGGGCATTTGGGCCATTTCCAATCTTTTGGCCACTGTCATATTTGTGCCTGTATAATTCCTAGAAGTGGGATTTCTGGGTCAAAGGGAAATGGAGTCTATAATTTCTCTAGAAAATACATTTTTGTTGGATGATTGAAAAAACTAATGAATGCACTTGATTAAGAAGAGTGGAAAGTAAAAGGCTAATATCTAAATGGGGATATAAAACAATTAGGATAAATAAACCTCTTTTTGAAAGAGCTGGTTTAAAGCTCTTCTGGCATTGTTGTCTCTCATCCAGCAATCTTCATTTTCTTGCCTAAAGAAAGAAGAATTTCTCATTGCTTTGTAAATTAAACATGAAATTACAAAATCTTGAATTTTAAAGCTGAAATGAAAACCACCTGGTGCAACTTCCTTATTTTCAACAATAAGGAAACTGAGGCCCGGAAAAGGGAGGGCATGAACAGAAAGTTAAGAAGAGAGAATTCAGTTCAATCCAGTGGACACTAAATGAAATATATGCTTTGTAATAAAGCATAATACTTGGTTTTAGTTTCTGCCGAAAGTCAAATAAAATCACCCTGCGGGAAGTCCCCCAAGTTACTCTACCAACAGCGCTGTGGTTTAGATCTGTAAGATCTTGCCTGTCACAGTGACATCTCCTTCAACAGAATTCTCTCGGTGTAAATGGGTTTTGTTTCACATCTTTTGTGTGATTTGAGGGCGTTTGGATGGAGTCATGATGATAAATTGGATCAGGTGGAGGTTTGACTGGCCCTGTACATTCTAGCTGGTGATGTGGGTGGTTATGTTTGCTGAGGATGGTCTGAAATTACATAATCACGGCATTGGTGGCATTTCTTTTGATTCTAAGCAGGAAGCATAGAGGAGCAGATCAGTTTTGCCCAGCCCAGACCAACTGAACCTGGGCGGTGGGCAGGAGGAGGTCCCTTCTTTCTGGTTGTCAGTGTGTAAAATGAAGAGTGAGACAAGCTCACGAAGGAGCATGAGTGGCACCCATGCCATTATGTTCCTTTCTGTGTTAATGCAGAGAACTCATTGATCGCTATGTGCTCATTCCTCGCGTCCTTAACCCACTTCTCTGAGCAGCCCACAGGTCATATTGCACGGACTCAAGCTTACTTCCCAGACCTGGTTTGGAAGGTTACCTAGGGTTACCAGATAGAAGACGGACTCCCAGGTCAATCTGAATTTAAAGATTTTTTAAAATTGCAATCATGTTCCAAATCTTCCCAAATCTGGCAATCCTACTACTCAGGCCATTTCAGTTTAGTTCTTTTTCCTTTTTTCCTAGGCAGTCTATTTCTTCTATCTGAGAAATCACCTTCTCTTTTTGATACCTCTGGTAATATCTGTTCCCCAGTGCCTAGATAAAAGTCTAGCTCGTTCTATAATTGTTTAAATTCACATGACAACTTAATTTAATCAAAGTGATAGGGATTTGGATAGAAGGTTTTATTTCTGAGGGCCATACATCCTTGCAAAACTCTCTAATGAATCTAAAATCCCGTGTTTCCCAGACTCCATCATTTGCATATCACTTTCTTGATTTTGCCAATCCAGATACCACTCATATTATTAACTTGATTGGCCTTTTCCTTTAAATTGACTCATTTTATTTAAATACCATAAATGGAAAATCAGTATCATTTACTAAGAAAATTGCATAAAAGCAAATGAACCAAAAACATACCTATTACGAATACACTACTAGTTTGGGGTGAAGTGTTTAGTCCTACTGCCTCCCTTCCCCTCCTCCCCTCCCTCTTCACCCATAGGTACAGAGAAAACTTCAGACAGCCCTTAAAAA
This sequence comes from Chinchilla lanigera, assembly GCF_000276665.1. NCBI lineage: Eukaryota > Metazoa > Chordata > Mammalia > Rodentia > Chinchillidae > Chinchilla > Chinchilla lanigera. The sequence goes on from NW_004955419.1 coordinate 27,006,583, forward strand.
GCTTGCAGACCAGTCTGTGAAATAGGTCTGGTCACCTGTCACTGTTCAGTGTCCCATAGCAGGGGAAGGGACAGTCTGGGGAACTGAGGGAGAGCACATAAAGCTCACTAGAGGGGTGTGTCTGTGAGCGAACTTTGATGGGTGCGTAGGAGCTCTTCGCAGTTAGAAATGCTGCTGTCCTTCCCTGCCTCAAGATTGAGCAAGGACCAGTACACCTCCCCACCCGACGGATGTGAGTCCAACCTATTGATTAATTAGAGGTGCTGAATTGACATGAGGAGACACGCTTTCTGCAGCACGGTGATTAAGAGGCAGTTGGTTTCACAGCTGTGATCACATGAGAACACTTTTACCCCTAAAGACATCAGCTGAAAGCAGAGTGCAAAGGAGCCGAGGGAACTAAAGAGGCTTCTAATGTAATTTGTTAATTTCCTGCATTTGTCACCTGCACAGCTGTGAGGGGAAAATGGAATATTTTACCAGAAGTTTAAGAGAAAATTAAAGACATACATCCTAATTGTATACAATTAGACAGGCAATATAATCGTTATTATTTTTGTAATTAACAAGCCATTTAAAAATCACTAGATTAGGACTCAGAAAGCCTCATGAAGAATTGTGTCTGCCTAGTGGTGCCCACCTCATGGGGAGCAGCCCTTTCAATTCACCGAGGCCTCTCATCTGTGAAATGGTCACACCCCATGCTGCCTGCCACAGGCCGGAGGCAGTGTTGAGGGAAAGGGCTTTGAAGTCAAAGCCCTTACACAATGGTGAATTACACCAGCTGATTCTCCTAGCTTAACTTTTGGACTCGGAAGTCCGCAGGTCGTTGTCCACCGGGAAGCGTCATTAATTGAGTGTCTCTGCATTCTGACCCTCAGACAGGGCCGTGCCTCCCTGGTTTGTGCCAGCCTGGCTCAGGAAGGAGGCTAAGTTTCCCAGAGGTAGAATAAGTTGCTTAGTGAGTGGTGGCGATGGTGTTCAGACCCAGACAGTCGAAGCTGAGACCCGGAATCCACCTTTAAAGCACACTGCTGGCTCTGCTTTGACTTGGTGTTTGCAGTTTCTCCATTTTTGTCCCATTTTAACAACAACAAAAAAAAAATACAGGAAGTTATATTTGTTTTCCAATCATCTTTACATAAAATAATGATAGAAAATGACAGAAATGTTGAAGGAGAGAGTAGAGAAGGTAATTTAAAAATGTTTAAGTCACGGAATGCCACATATCAAAACAATTGTATCTTAAATAGCAAACAGTTGTGTCTTAAAGAGCAAGAATTAAATTACTTTACAATTTACCATTTATAAATAAATAAAAAACTATTTCTTAAACCAGGTGACAGGCAGTTGGATATTGGTTTTATTATTATTCTTTAAAATGGACATATATATTTCATATACTTCTGCATATAGTTTCTATTTGACAGCAAAAGTTTTCAGAGGAGTTTATGAAAAGTGTCTCTTAAAAATAACATATGCATGCAATTTTCATTTCATATCATTGAATTGAATCATCTTTGAGCATCAAAAGCATAATAAGCTACCAATGCAGTATAATTTTTTCTTTTAAGTAAATATCATCTTTCCTTCTGCCTTTTAAATTGTGTCTTTGTGTTATACTAATGTTTCCTTAAGATGTAGCTTGGTTTGTTAGAGGGAGAACTACATTATAGGAACAAAAGTCCCAAACCCTAGCTTTGCCACTTGCTAACCTTGAGCAAGTCAGTTAATGTCTCTGAACTTCAGTTTCTTTATCTATAAAGCAAGAGTAGTAAGGCCTACTCGACCTACATTCTGTTTTTGTGAAGATCAAAATTAGACAAAAGAGGTAAATATGCTTTGGAAATTAAATCAGAGAGAAGCATAGCAATCTGGGGAATGGATGGGAACTTGGAAAGTTAACCTGTGTTTTCGGCCAGTGGCTTGCTATGTGACAACATGTAAGTGGTTTAACCTCTCTGAGCCTCAGACTCCTCTTCTGAAAAATGCAGATCATAACAGTGACTACCGTGTAGGCTTGTTTTGTGCATTCAGTGTGAAAGTGAATGCTACACTCTTTGGGCAGTGCTTGCTTTGTGATATGTGCTCATTGTTTGAGAACTTGGGGGAGTCAAAAGATCTGAACTCAGACCCTAGCTTTGCCACTTCCTAGTGTGGGGCCCCAGGCAAGTCATTGTACCTCCCTAAGCCCCAGTTTCTCCAAAAGGAAACAAAGATAACAAGGTCTCCTGTCTACTTCTCTTGCAAATTCCCAGTAAGAATATGGCTCTGGAGAGGGTTTGCGAAGGCCAAGCTGCTGGGTGCCTCTGAGTGATAAAAACTCAACCTCATCAGCAGGAAGGAGTGATGAGAATCCTGCTTATGGTTCCAGCCCAGGCTTCCTCAGACCCAAAATACACAAAACCTTCCAGCAAGTCTGTGCACGATGCCGCAGAGGCCTTTTGTTGGAGAGGGGCTTCGAGAAAACCTTACCCGAATGCCAGGCTTTCATTTACCTCTAACTCAGGAAATGCTTTGCAACCACTTCATATCACATTAATCTCACGGGCATCTATGTTGTGTCCAAACAGTTTTTCACCAGGGCTTGGGCATAACAACGACCTGGCCATAACGCTGAGGTGGCCCCGAGTTCCCAATGCACACGACCGGGTGCCTTTGTATACATCCTGGCACTGGCCACAAACAGTGTTTTGTCAGAAGCTTCCTGAGAAAGTTGTGTTCCATTCAGCTCAGCTGAAAGGGACCCGAGGTGACAAACACCTCCCTCATTTAATTACAGGCACAGTCAGCAAACCCATGGAGAAAGATTAAACCCAGTGGAGAAAAGAGCAAGTCTCAATCACTCTGTCATCCCCCTGAATCTGGCCCAAGTTCCTTACCTAGCACTTAGCGACTGTGACCACCCCTGCTGGGGCTGTCCCCTTGAAAAATGGCTTACTCATACAGAAAAGTTCATTTCAGTGCCCCAAACCAGGTGCAGAATGAATTGCACTTTGGCAAAAATTCATCGATGCTTGGACTTTAATAAAAATAGTGAAACTGGGAGATGTATTCACATTTTTCATCTAGTTTTACATCTGCAAAGAGAGGTGAGGCACACAGCAATTGTCTGAATAAATCAGATTTTAAAAAAATCACCTACCCACTCAGTACAAACAAACTCCTTAATCATTTTCTTCCGTTGTTGGGAAGAGAAACATACTTTTTGTGGTTGCAAGGAAGCTTTGTTATCTTTTGTCCAACCCATCCTTTCAGAAATGAGAAGAGGAGACACCTCAACAGGGAAAACAATTTGCTCTCGCTCTCTCCTCAGAGAAACAAGGTGAAATTCAGGTCTCTCAGCTCCTTAAGTGGCCTTGAAGCTTCTCTCCACCTTCAGGGGCTTACTGTTAAAGTGACTCACCACTCAATATGCAGACCCTAAGCTCTCATAAGATGGTTTGTGGCAGTCAGAGCGTCCCCTTGGGAGGTAGACCCTGACAGCTGTCTTTCCATCCCACCTGCTGGTTAAGTGTATAATCCTGGGATCTTCCAGGACCCTCCATGCCCACCCCAGCAATGTGCTATATTTGAGAGATCCCTGGAAGCCTGGGAATAAATTGCCTCCTTCTTGTTCTGCCAAGTTTCAGAGGAAGGAGCAAAGCTTGGATTACTGTCCCACCTCTCTTGGGGCTGAGGGGTCTGGGCTGAACTAAAGTAAGGGAACCAGATGACATCTAAATATTAGTCCCAGCTTCATGTGGTGGTGCACACCTGTAATTCCAGGATTTGGGAGTCTGAGGCAGGAGGATTGTTGCAAGTTTGAGGCCAGCCTGGGCTACATAGTGAGTTTAGGCCAGCCTGAACTACATAGCGAGACTCTGTCTCAAAACAAAAATAAACAATAAAAAGTCAATATTAGTCAAATACCTAAGTAGATATACATAATTTATATCTCTTTTCTGGGCCACTGTTTCACCAGCTGTAAAATAGATGATAACTGCTACCTCATATAACCTGAATGTATTGATAATCAAGTCAGACACATGTTCATGAAAACTCTCCTTTGGATACTTCACATCATGATTGGCCAATTGGATGATTGGTTCATTTCTCTATCCATTCATTCATCCATCTACTCACTACTAAACAAGTTTTGCTCTCAGGCATATTAGAGAATAGATTTGCCTGTGTGAGTGTAGGATGACTGGATAAAAGTCCAGTGTCCCCTCCCCACAAAAAGACTGCATAGGATCCCCCAGTGCTGCCAGAATCCACAAAACCAGCCTCTACCGACTCCCTGACAATGGTCCTAATGGTGACTTTCAGTACTGTACCGCCTGGGAGTCTATGCACCGTTCTTTCACTTCTTGACATCACTCCATCAGGCAGGCAGGACAGAGCTGAGAATATAGTACTTAATTGTACACATGAGAGGAAGTTAAATGACGTGTCTGATGTTGCACAGCTAGCAGAAGGCAGAGCTGAGGTTCAAATCCAAGGTGTTAGAGGTTCAGGGGTCTGAATGGTCCTCCATCTCACTTCTCTTTGCTCGGGTATCCCTGGGGTTTGGATTGAGGGGACTGAAGGGCTGTGCTTATGCAGATGGAGACAGTGTGACTTCATCATACAGATTCCATGCCTCCACTGATAAGTTTCATCATCTTGGGCAAGTTATTTTTCTCTTATTGTGATAAAATATGTCTAGCATAAAATTCACCATAGTAACTAAAGTGAAAAAATAAGTGTTACTGAGCAGTCACAGTGTTGTCCAACTAGCACCACTGTCTTCTAGTGCAAGAACATTTTCAGCACCCCAAAAGGAAATCCCCTGTCTGTTAAGTAGTCCATCTTCAGTCCCTCTTGATTGCCATCCTCCACCTCCTGGTGATGCTGAGGTGCTTTCTTGGGCAGGCTCTTAATCTCAAGGTCTCAGTTTCTCAATCAGTAAGATGAGGACAATAACAGCACCCACCTCATCAAGTTGCTGGAAGAACTAAGTAGGATAAATGAGAAGTACTGGACCCAAAAGCCCTGTAAGATGATGGCAGCCAGGGCCTGTATGTTTATGGCTGTGATGTGGGCTTCTGCAAAGGACCATCTTGGCTGGGTAAGACAAAAGCAAAGCTGCTTCGCCTTGACTACAACTTGGCTTCAAGATAACTGCTCAGGCTACATAATTCTCTGTGAAGCAGTCAGGTGATTCTGAGGTTGAAGGGGACTTTGCCACTGCCCCAACCAATTGGCCAAGGACAGTGCAAAGAAAGCTATTGGGCACTGTGGTCTGGTTGTGACTGGGTAGTTCCTGGACACTGTCTCCACCAGAAGTACTCAGGCTGTTTGCTAAGTGAAAACAGGTGAAAGAAGGGAATGCGACTTCAAAACCTTGTGTGAGCCTGCAGTGCTCAAGGGCCCCTGGGCATCTGCTTCAGACAAAATGAACTCCATCTTCATCCAGGTACTGCCTGGCTACAGACCAAGCAAAGGCATGGGCTCTGGGTACCACTGAGTGCCCAGAGGCAGCGGGGTAGGAGATGGATGATATCATAGAGCAGCCCACAGGGCATGGCAGCTGGTACTTCCCATTGGCAGTTTGAGGGTACAATTATGAATCTTCAACACTATCACACTAATCTGTGCTTAATGGGCATCCAAATAATGCAAAACAGAGTACTAAATGCTGCTGTGTGGTTAATTGATTCAGACTAAATTCATTTGCAATTTTTGTAATATTCTGACAGGGCTAACATGAGCTCTGTCTTTGCAATATTTAAGAATATAAATACTAAATAAACAAATGGAGGGGGGTTGGCTAACAGTACCCAGTGAAACACTTTCCCTCTTTCTTTGAGACTATCAAGACATGGAGAAAACACACACAAACACTCAAAGAAACAGGACTGCAAGACTCACTGATGTTCTAGATGTTCTAATTATAAAGTAGATGTTTCTAAATTGAGAAAATCCTAAGCTTTGCCTCCTAATACTCCAAACCTTACTGCATAAATAATAATTGTTCTAGCAAGCAAACTTTGTTCTCTCCCTCCACAATCTGAATTAGGGATCCAGTACTTACCCTTATCAGAAACTTGGACAGTTATTTCTCTACCTCATGGCTGCCAATTTCTGAGGTAACCAAATTTTTTCTTCCTCATTTATATGTTTCTAAATTCAGAGTTATGAATCTCTAGGAAAAAGAAAACTGAATAGGAAAAAGAGAAGAGGACACCAGAAGTGCAATGCATTTTGGGAAGTGAGGTTTTGTGGGCAGGAAGGAAAACTAGAAGCAATGCATGATGGGAATTTAATGTGCCATGTTGCTCCAAAGTGTTAGAAAACCAGGCATTGAGGATAAAACATGATATCACCTTCTTAATGTAGAACAGCATAAGGTGAACACCTAGTAGACCTCAGAAACCATTCCAATACTTATCCTTTGGTTTTCTAAAAAAAATTACCAATTATACTATAAACAGACAGAAAGCCTGGCCAACAACAGTCCACATATTGTGCCTTTTGATAAGTCAAGTCTGAAAAGACTTGCCTTGCTTTTGAAGGTAAGTACATTAAAAACACTTTTGAAAAAGTACCTCAAAAATAACCAAAGGAGCACAGTACCCAGAAGCAGCAGCAGAAGAGTCCACCTCTGAAAATCTTCTATGGCAGGACAAGGAAGAGAACTTTAGAAAGATATTTGGCATCCTCAGTCATACACAAAACACAGCCTCAGAAATAACCTGAGATAAGAAGATGGGGAAAAGGGATGTGATCACAAAAAATATTAGGAAACTAAAATTGTCAATAGCACAATAAAAATACCTTAGAGTTAACAAGGCTGCTGCAAAGCAAGTCAGGCCACGCAGAACAAAGCACCTGGGTGGCTAACATGCTACACACAGCTGCTCAATTGCATCACAGTCCAAGAGCTGCAAAATCCAATAGGAATGCAGTGATGCTGTATCTCTGAAGACTAAAAAAAATTAGGAACTTGAGTAATTCCAAATATAGGCCAAGATGTGAAGAAATGAGAATACACTGTAGCTAGGGCTGTGGGTGACATGCACACTTAAATAATGAAAGTTAATATGCACATAGCCTCTAGTGAAATCAGCAGAATAAAGTAAGATAATTTTCTAGAGTGAAGAGAAGAAGGACCAAGAGATAAAATAATGAAAGTAAATATGATGCATATGAAGAATAAAGAAACAACACTTAGATAATCAGGTGTTCCAATGGAGAGTAATAAAAATACAAGCATATTTTGTACAAGTGTAGTATATGTCATACACTAAACTATCACATAACTATGTGCAATAAACATTATGTTAAATATATATAATATAATAAGTATACTTATTAAAATATGGATGTATTTTATAATTATATATTTATAAAATACATGATATTTATAGATATATTTATGCTTTATATATATAAAATATATATTTCTGAGTTAGAAAACTTGAGTATATATAATGAAGCACTCCTAGAATCTCAGCTGAAATCAAGAGCACCACACTCAGATTTATCCTGCCTTTTTTTCCTCAATTTCAAGAATAAAAAGTCCTTCAGGAATCCAAGTAAAGAAAACCAGGTACCTACACATTAGCAGTGATTAAGCTAGCCTCAGATTTCTTCTCTGCACCATTTTGTAACTTCAAAGGGAAGTGAGAATTTTATACCCAGCCAAGTTTCACCAGGTATCAAGGCAATAGAAGGCATACTCAGCAAGTTTTCAAGCCCCTACTTTCTTCAGAATATCAGGAGTTGCTCCATGAGGCTCAACCTGAAGCAAGATAAATGCATACAGCCAGAGCAGAAAAGAGTAGTTGCAAAGCTGAGTACCAAGGGGAACAAAAAGAAAGCATACAAATGAGTAAGGTGGTCAACAAGATGATAAATGCAAGACCAAGTATATAGTATACAATAAACATACATATGTAAAATTCTATCCCTGTGCTCTTTTCAAGAAACATAGTTTAAATAATCTTAATAGAGTATAAGCAACAAAAGGATCAAAACTATGTCAGGAAATAGAACCAGAAATAAAAGAAGAGATGAAATATTAATAGCAAGCAAAATATAATATAAAATAAAGCAGTAAAATTGCAAAGAGGTTTATTTTACCTTGATAAATGTTTCAACTCTTAATTTTACTCAGTGAATATCTATTAATTACCTACTACTTGCACCTAGACAAGAATAAACATTACTCAAAAATAATGATGTAATTGTGATGAATATTTATGCCTCAAACATAAAATCAAAAAATACCAAGCAAAATCTGCTGAAATACACAGAGAAATGGTCAAAACAATAGAAAAAAACTTAAACCTCTCAGCCTTTGATTGATCAACTCAACAAAAATATGACACGTATGGTTAATATAACTAGCTTAATTATATCTATTTGTGTAAGTCATCTAATAAAGAATTCTGTAGCCTACAACTAGGACTGCATCTTTTTTCCAGCCACCACAGAACTTTTACAACAGTTACTCGTGTAAGAGGCCACAAAGAAAATCTCAATAAATCCTTAAATCAGATATAGTATAGGACAAATTCTGAAAACAATGCAATAAAATGAGATATAAAAACTATAAATTAAAATTTAAAATACTGTCTGCAATACATCGTTGGGAGGGGATTAACCGGAAGCCTCAGTCACAGTCTGTTCAGAAACTAATTTGGTTGTGTGAAATAAGGCAGAGAGCCCAGAAGCGTGGGTCTTCAAGTCAGGGTGCCAGCACTAGCAGCCCTGGTACTGCTGGATGCTGGGGGAGGAAGGCCTGGGGCACACACAGGAGCAGCTGGGCAGCCATTAGATGGAGAAGGAGCACTGGGGCTAGGGGCTCTTTAGACCTCAGTTCGAGCCCTGCCTCCATTTATTACCGTTTATGGTGGACATCTGCATCTTACCCATTTCTAGGCTGCAGTCTTGTTCAAAAGCAGAGGAGTTGATCTGCATCAGTGGCTCTCAGTCTTCCCTGGGCACCACACTCACCTGGAAAGTTTTTAAATAATACTGCTGCTTGGGCTCTGTGCCCAGAGGTTCGGATTTAGTTGGTTTGGAGTGGGACCAAGTCATCAAAATTTTAAAAATCTGTCCAAATGATTCTAGTGTGAAGCCAGAATAGAGAGCCCCCTAGCCAGATGATTTCTCAGATTCGCCCCCCAGTTCTGAGGTTCAGCAGTGCTACAATGCACCTGCATTCTGCCGATGGAAGAAAGTTTTAGGAGGCTAAAGCCAGATACAGTTATGCACAGCAATCTAATCAAAGTGTGCATTATCTCAAATGGTGCAGAAAATATCAGCGTCAGTTAATATTTTGCACCCAACATGATTTAGACCTGGGGCATATATTGTACTCCAAGCCCATTGTAAACACAATGGGCCATTTATTCACTGAACAGTAACCACTGTAATTACCTACAGGGCAAACATATGAGGTTGTTCGAGCGACAATTAATTGTGGACCTGGAACTAATGGGACAATAACTACAAAGTATCAACCAGAGTGTGATTCAGAAATCACATCAGAAAACCAATATTTCCAAATTGCATTAGATAAGCATTTTTGGGGATGCAATGGTATACACAATGTCCAAGGTCCTGAAATAGCTGCACCCGGATTTTTCTGATTGTTGTCTCTCACACTGGTGAGCAGAGGGGGATGGGAATGTAGTTTTAATCTTGAAAAAAGAATCGCAGACACTAGGCTTGAGGGGATTATACAGAGCTGCTCTTTCTTACACACCCTGAATCTTACCCGCAGGCAAGTGTGCAGACCTTGTTTGGATGGTAAGATTCTCTTTGTGAATCTGATGGAAGCCATTGATTCTTTAGAGAAATGGGTATGTCTGTGTGCACCTACACACCCACACAAACTTTTCTCCACAGTTTTTTGGGGGTTCACAGAAATCTGTGTTCTTGCTAGGTTGTATTCTGGCCTTCATTTGCATACCTGCAGACACAGGAATCTCACTACTTCTAATGGCAAACCTCCCACTGCTGGAGAACTCTGCAAGTGAAGGCTCCTCCACACATCCAGCTGGAATTTTACTCACTGTAGATTCTTCCCCTTGGTCTTTATTCTACCAGAATCTTTTAAACAACCAATTTGCCATTGACCCTTTCCAGTTTTGGGTGTCTTTGTCTCTGTGGGGATTTTAGAAATTGCCTTTTCTAGGTGCTCTCTAGCTCTAGGTAATGGCTGCTAGACTGTTTGTTGCATGGTCAGTTCTAACAGATCAGAACTATGGGGGCTGCTGAGTGGACCCAGGAAATCCACGAATCCTAGGGAGTGACTCTGATACAGACCAAGGAAAAGTACAAGTGTCTGCTGCCCACCCTCCCAGGGTCTTGGGTGGTAAGTGCTTCTGAGGTGGTAGGAGCAGCACTACAGTATCTTCTTCTGGGCTGCGATGTGTTTTCCCCAGGTGCTGAAACTGGACCAGGATGTATCATATCTAGAGCTGCTGCTGAGACGAATGAGGGCTTGGGAGGAGGCGGAAGGCAGCAAGGACTGCTTGCGTCAGCCGTGCCCTTCTCCATATAAGATGTAAATGAAACAAGAGAAGGCAGGGAAGGAGGAAATGAGAGAGAAAAGATCAGATTAGAGCCAATTATTGAGGAATTTTTTCATAAGCTCAGAGTAGGAAAGGCCTTTTAAAAATTATTGGACATTTGCAATACATGGTAGTTGCATTCATTTTGAGGGTTGGTACATGGATTAGCATATCTTGATCATTTTCAGTCCCTTTAGCTCCTCTTCTTACCCTCCCCAGTCTCCCCGCATCTCCTCATGTCTGCTTTTTTGTTTTCAACCATCTCTCCTTTAAGACTTCCTCTTTCCCTCCCTCCCTCCATACCTCACTCCTTCCCTCCCTCCTTCCTTCCCTCCCTCCTTTCTTTCTTTTTTT
>NW_004955419.1:27017777-27084089 GCF_000276665.1 Chinchilla lanigera
TATAAGAAAAATTATGCATAATTTAACTTACTCTGACTTATTTCACTAACAATATAGTCTCAGGTTCTATCCATTTTCCTGCAAATAGCATGATTTCATTCTTTTTATGGTTGAATAGTATTCCTCTGTGTGTATGTGTGTGTGTGTGTGTGTGTGTGTGTGTGTGTGTGTATCAGATTTTGCATTTTTTTTTTTTTTGAGACGAGGTTTTGCTATGTAGTTCAGGTTGCTCTTGAACTCACTATGTAGTCCATCTTCCTATGTCAGCCTCTCGAAGGCTAGGATTACAGATGTGAGCGACCATGCCCAGTTTATACCACATTTTCTTTCCATTCATCTCTTGATGAGCATCGAGGCTGTTTCCTGAGCTTAGTTATTGTGAGTTGTACTACTCTAAATGAGTATGCAGTGTATTATTATAATATGATGTGTCTAACTTTTAGGAAAGACCTTTCTAAGTATGACATAAATCCTGCAGATATAAAAGAGAAAAATTGACAAATTCAACCACATTTAAAAAAACACTTTTATATGGTAAGAGACTATAAGCAACTTCAAAAGACAAACTGGACAAAAATTAGCAACTCATATTATGAAGGATTAACTTTTCCAGAAGTAGATAAGGAAAACTAGTAGTCAAATTAGAAAATGGGCAAAGGCTCAGAACAACTACCAGAACTACAAATTGCTCTAAACCTAGGCGGGTAGACTCAGCCTCACTCACAGTAAGATAAATGCAAATGAGGACTGCAGTGAGGTGCCATTTCTCACATCGCACTGCAGAGATCAAAACGTTGTTAGCTGCTGTGGCTGAGGCTGAGGGAAAGGAGAACAGAGAGCAGAAGAAATGTCAGGGAAGTGGTGACATTTAAGCTGGGCCTAGTAGGACAGGATAATTAAAATCCAATTTAATAACTTTCTGGTACTTAAAAGGAAAAGAAGAAATAATAAAGGGAACGATGGACAGCTTTGACTACTGAGTGTAAATTAAAGTATACATACACAAACAGCAAAGGCAAACGAACTGAGATATTTGCAGTAACTATAAGAGCCTGAGTTTTGCATGCTATCCATAATGAAAAGTGTTCATTAAATTCCATCAAGAAGCGTTAGAATACCACTCAAAAAATAAGGGAAATGAAAAAACCATCCCTAAAATAAATAGGGCATACTCATTGTTAACAACTGCGTGGAAAAAAAGTTCAACATTGTGTGTAATCATGAAAGCAATATGATCTAGTTTTTAAAATGATATTCATCATAAAATTAGATAGAGAAATGTTTTATTCTCTGTTGACAAGAATGTGGAGAAACTGGCCCTCCCGTTATACCTGACAGATATGCAAACTCATGAAATGTTTTTTGGAAAGAATAAAGACTTTAAAGGCTCGTGTCCTGTCTTTATCTGGGAAATTTTACACCACAAACTCTATTTCATGGAAATATCCTGAAATTCAGAAAAAGATACTGTGCACAAAGATGCTTGTAGAATAATATGACAATAAGAATGACAAATAATGTTAAATTAGAAGCAATCTAGATGCTCTCAAATGAAAAATGATTCACTAAACTGAGGCATGTTCGTATGCTGGAATATCATGCAGCTATTAAAATATTTACAAGGCGTTTTTGACATCATGGTTAAATGCCTACAGGATGTTAAGTGGTGGGAAAAGCAATTGTATATGGAGAATGATCTCAAGAAACTTCAGTAAAATCACTTTGCACAGAGAAAGAACTGGAAAGAAATAGACATTCATGGTGGTTCTTTGGGGAAGAGTAAATCACTGCTTAATTTTTTTGCCCTTCTCTTTATTTTTCACTTTTAGACCTTCTCTTCAATTATGATGTATTACTGTTATAGGAAAAGGCTTCAAAAATTTCTTTTCCCATGTGTTTGTGTTGTAAGTAAGAACCACAGGTGTCTGTGCTATTAGGAAGGTGACTGGGAATCCCAGTTAAAAATGGTTTCTCTTTTGTATTTTTTCAGCTTTCCTTTGCTGCAACTACTCCTGTTCTAGCCGATAAGAAAAAGTATCCATATTTTTTCCGGACGGTGCCCTCGGACAACGCAGTGAATCCAGCCATCCTGAAGTTGCTGAAGCACTACCGCTGGCGGCGCGTGGGCACGCTCACACAGGACGTGCAGCGCTTCTCTGAGGTAGGTGCTGCCTGCCTGGGTGCAGGACACCAGCTCCCTGCTGGGCAGTGACCCCATGGGAGTGGGTAGGAGCAGGACCTCCTGTGTTTGACCAATGGCAAAAGAGAGCTGGTGGAAGATGGATGTGTGCAGAGCACTGGTGGGAACCCCCATCCTAGACTGCATGGGAGAGGGACTGTCCTTCTCCCGGGTCTCGCTCCTGCAGGGTCTGTGGGCTTGTCCCTGCTACAGGCAATGTACCAGCTGTCCAAAATGGTGTGTGCCACCAAGAGAAGAGTTTGGGGGAAGATCTGGCTTGGAACCACAATCCAGGTCATCTTGACTTAGGTGGCTTTTTGCTTTTGTTTTGTTTTGTTTTGTTTTCTGTTGTTCTGAATAATGGCTTACACTCACATATACATACATGAGGTCTTGTTTTGTTTTGGAAAAGAAAAATCTAAAACAAGTACGGTAAAAAAGTAAAATTTATTGCTGTGTCCTAATTCCCATCCCACTTTCTCTCTCTAATTCTCCTGTTTTCAATTTGGTATTCAGCTTCCTAGAACTTTGTAGGTATGTATGTTTAAGCCCAAATGACTTCATACAATATATATTTTACTTTTTTATTTGCTTTGCAGCCAATCTGGGAGACCTTGACTGACTTCATGTTTTAATGGGGCATGGTGGTCAGTGAGATGGGTATATGGACACTTAGTGCACTAGACCCCAGAAATGTTCACAGCCCTCTGAGATTGCAGCCAACACCTTCAGGCCTAGGTATGCATCTTGGCCATAGGTTTCAGAAGCTGGCATTAGTGGGCCATTGAAAAGTTTGAGAGGAACTGACCTCCAAGAAGATTGTTCTTCTTTTGAGTTTCACCAATGACCCTTGAAAATTCCCATGCCATACAGCCTTACTAACAGGGATAGCAGCAAATGTTTAAAAAGTTATCCCCCTTGCATGAGTACAAAGTGATCTCTTTTTTCTTGTTTGTTTTGTACTTTACTTTCTCTTCCCATGTACACTCTTTATCCTTAGGGCCTCCCCCAAAAAGCAAGACAGCCTGGGTGTGCTGAGCAGTCCAGGCGCCTCTACCTGTTAAAGTCGGGGAATTTCCAGGCATGAGCCAGGTTTCCGGCAGACCTTGGCTGGGGAGGTGGGGGAAGACACACACCCTCCTGCCAGCCCAGGAAGGGAGAAAAGCCCAGGCAGGTGGTGACAGAGAGGCGCAGAGTGTACTGCGAATCACCAGCCCTGGTTTCCATCTCAGCTCTGCACTTCTGTTCCTGAGGCTCTTGTCTTCCACGGGTAATAGAGGCCACTCCACACCTTGGCTCTGTGACCTTGGCTCTGTGACCTTGGAGAAGCCACTCTACTCTTTGAGGTGCAGTTTCCTTCCCATGGAAGTGAAATAGCAACAATAACCCCGCCCTGATGGGCCTTGTCCATTGAGAATGGATTTGAAAGAGCTTTATAGATGGTGAGGTTCACGCATAGACTGGGGTGTTTTGGGAAGTGCTTGGACAGCGAAGTGTTTGGCCCCAGCTGTGAGTGGTGATCAGACAAAGCAAGCCCTCGTCAGCTCCCTCTTTTCTGTTTCTCAGCCCCCACACGAAGAGGCCCAGGGGACTTGGCCTCCGCTGGGGATAACTCATTGCCAAACCCTGAAGAGGCTTTTGCTGGCGGACTGCCCTTTACAGAGCAGTGACAAATATTCTAAAATGAGCATAAAATAGGTTGATGGTGGAGAACAGGGAGGGCCAGAACCCCGGTCCCATTAGCAGCTGACCTTGCAGCGATTTGTGGGGCCTGCTTCTTTCTGATAGCATCTTTGGCTATCAGCGGCTTAGACACTTCCCCTAACTCTTGATTTGTAGAAGGGGAAAGTGAGACCCAGAGAAATGAAGAGAGACAGCTCACGGTTTCTCTGCATCTCTGGAGTTATGAAATATGGCTCATGGAAAAGTCAGCACTGGATCCCAGGTTCAGACTTCCCAGCACACTTTCTATCCGTAACTTCCCAGCATCATATGGGGCTACCTGTATACAGCCGCAGAGCTTTGACATTCCCGCCGGGCTTCATCTAGAGAAGACACAGTATCCTTGAAGTTGGTTCACTGCTTGTTAGACTCCTGAACCCCCTCACAGCCAGCAGCCCTGTAGGGCTGAGTAATGGTTTCCATTGTGCAAGTGAGGAAACAGGCTTGCAGAAGGTTGGTGGCTCCTCACCCCAGGACACCTGCTGGTAAAGAGTCTGGCTTGCCCCTCCCCCGGACTGTTGGTCAGTGTTTTCTCTACTGTGGATCCTTGCTGGGATCAGGCACTGACAGTTAGGTGCCACATCTCTGTCCTTTGCCTGGCTGTGTTGGGGCTCTCTGCTGGGGTCTCAGGGCATCTCCGTGGGAATCCTCTTTCCCCAAGGACAGGAGGTTGCTCAGTGGTATTGCTGGCAAGGACCCCTCCCGAGTTAAATCCCACAGCTCAGCTGACTCCTCTCTGTGCCCGGGGGCTTTGGCTTCCCTCTCCTGATGTCTGGCCTGCATCCCTGGAGTGCAGCCCCTGGAAATGTGCCAAGGGCTAACAGCTTTCCGTGAGTGCAAAGGAAACTAGATTCCTTTTATGAAACTGGTCGATCAACAGTGTCAAGCACTTCTGTTCCAAACGGGCGCACTAAAGCAATGTCAAATGAAAGCAGTCCTGAAGTTGGAGGGACAAGGAAGGACCTTAATCCCACGGAGCTCATTGCAGGGGCATTGTAACTTGAAAGGAGTAGAGGGCTGAGGGCCATCTCAGCTCTGGGATCAGCTGCTCCAGCAAGTGCCAGTCCCTTAGATTCAAGGCTAGTACCTGAGGGCCCAGGGGCTGCTCCAGACTTGGGTCAAAAGAGCTGACTTTTAGGCCCAGCTTTGCCACGGGCTGGCTGTGTGACCTGCAGTTCAGCTCACCCTGGTGACTCTTGGATGTATCAGATTTAGAACTATTTGGAGGACAACCATGGCTGAAAAGATTATGCTTGCTGCAGCCAGACCCTCTCTGGATCAAAGATGTAATGAAATGGAAGAAGAAGGAAGGCCTTGTTAGCAGATAAGCTGATCTCCCAGCCCAACTTGACCTGGTAAGGTCTGTGTGATCCCGGATATTCACCTCGCAGAGGTCCAGTTCCCTTGTCTGTAAGATGGGGATATGTCCCCATCACAAGCACTGGGAGATGAGAGCTTTAGGTGAGAAAAATATGGTAAATGAGACTTCTGCATACGAGGTGCTCTTTCAATAGCCACTCACTTCTCTGATGATTCATGGCATCAACTCCGGGAATGTATAACCATTCACTCAGAAAATAATGTGGCCTCCCACGTGCCACACTATACGATGGGTGCAGTGCTACGGAGGACCACAGATTGAGTGGCCAGGGCCTCAGGTCAGGAGAGTCCCAAGCTCCCTGCACTCCATTCTCAATCTGGCTTCTCACTAGAGACACCAGGGAAATTGGTTTTTTTGTTTTTTTAAATCCAAGGGTCAAGGCTATAGCTCAGTGGCACAAGTGCCTGCCTGGCAAGTGCAGGGTCCTGAGTTTGATTCCCAGTACCAAAGATATAAAAATAAATTAAAAAAATAAAAAATCCAAAATAAAATTTTAAGTATAATTTTTTTCCTTTTTCTTTTTTTTCACTTTTAACAATTTTGTTGAGATATAATTTGCATACCATAAATTTCATAATACATTATTAGTGTACAGTTCAGTTATTTTTAACAAATTTTCGTGGACATGCAACCATCGTTGCAATCTGTTCCAGAACTGTCCCATCACTCCAAAGGCTCCCTTGGTCCGCAGTCAGTCCCACCCGCCACTGCCCAGTTGGTGTGCTCTCTGTATCTCACCTTCCCTGGAAATTTCATATAAATAGAATGATATAACAGATAGTCCTTGGTGCCCGGCTTCTTCCACATAGCACAGCGTGTTGGGGGTTCATCCTTTTGGTGGCGCCATAGTTGTTTCTGTATACCACCGAGAAGTACTCCTCTAGATAGAACAACTTTTAGACTCACAGGGGGACCTTTAAAACTCCTGATGCCCATGCCACTCCCCAGAACAATTACATTAGCTGATCCCTGTGTTAGGCCTCTTCAAGCTCTAGGGTGAGTTCTAGCCTTGAGATTTACTGCTCTGATCATTGACTCGATCTGTTCCAGGTGGGAGATGACGCCCCTTTGTGGTAGGCACCTTTGAGCTCAGAGGAATTCGTACCTCAGTGCCCTGACTGCCCTTAGCAGGCTTAGGTCAGTGGACAGAACAGAAAGGGTGGAGAGTGGACTTGTTCTAGTGCTGGGGCTCCAACAGTTGCAACACAAAGGTGGGGGTGCTGCTGAAGAGTCAGGGTACGCTGAGAGGGTGGTCCCTGGGGTCTGGGATGGGGAGCCATGGGCAGGCAGGTAACCTGTGAGACTGTGGGAAGTGGAGCTCTGGAAGGCTCTATGGAGACTCGGTGTAGGAGTGAACTGGGGGGGCAGGAGGGTGTGGCCAGAGCTAGAGGGATGTAGAGACTGAGGGTGTGGCTGGGGTCAGGACTGAAATGGAGGGGAGGGAAAGGACCCTGGAATTAGGGCCATGGAAACGTAAGGCCAGAGCACCTTGTGATGTCCACAGGGGCACTGCAGGCCCAGGATGGAGGCAGGACTATGGGTGGGGACGGAGGCATGGAGGACCAGCAAAGGACAAGGGGTCTGGGACTGTTCCTCCAGTTCCAGGTCTTATAGCTACCAAGTCATCCTCACCAACTAATTCATGTGGTTTTTAATTCTAGGACACAACTAACCTTCAAAAGTTCTTTAGACGAATCACTCACTCTCTTTAAGTCTGTTTCCCCTTCCGTAAGATAAGGAGGGAGTGGGGCCAGCTGACCTGTAAGACCACTACTCAAAGGCTTTTTGACTCTAAACTGAAGCTTACAGAGGTCTGGCCATTGACACTGATCCTGCTGTTTCCAGGGGTGGGAAATTACTTAATCACTTTGGGAAAGACTGTGGGAATTACTTAATCACTTTGCGCCTCCGTTTTGATCCAGATTATTAAGACTTTACCTTTTTCTGAGCAGTTTTAGGTTCACAGAAAAATTAAGAAGAGGGTATAGAGATTTCCTATGTCTCCCCCACCCCCACACATGCACAGCCTCTGTTATTATCCATGTCCCCACCAGGGGGGCATGTTCGTTACAACTGATGAGCCTGCATGACACATCATAACCACCCCTAGTCCAGAGGTTATTTGAGGGGTCACAATTGCTGGTGCACGTTCTATGAGTTCGGACAATATGTAATGATATGCATCTACAATTATAATATCGCATAGAATATTTCAACTACCCTAAAAATCCTGTCATTTTACTACTCTCCATAATTTTGCCTTTTTCATGTCTTGCAGTTGGAATCATGCAGAATGCAGGCTTTCAGACTGGCTTCTTTTATTTAGTGTATAGACATTTAACTCCTCTGTGTCATTTCTTGGCTGGATAACTACTTTCTCCCCCGTCCCCACCACCACTTGAGTTGAAAAGCTCACTTTATTTCATTTTTTTGAAAAATATATCTTCTTTTATTCTAAAGAGAATAAAAAAAATAACAACAAAGACAAAAATAAAACAACACAAAAACAACAAAAATGATACAGGATTTCCAAGCACAATGATAGGAATTAACAATGGTTATTATATTACATATTGTTATCTTCAACCAAGTTGCCCAGATTACCAGATGTAAGAATGCAAGATTGAGCAAACAATTAAAGAGAATAAAAAGTAATAAAAAACATTAGAAATGATACAGAGCTCATTAAACAAGATGGTAGGGATTCAACAATGGTTCTTATATTGCACATTGTTGTCTTCAAATTAGTTATTCATATTACCAGATATAAGCATGCAAAATTGATCAAGAAGAAAAAAAAAAAGAAAAATTTAAGCATTAACTGTTCCTTTCATTAAACCAATAGACATCAGCAGTAGGCTAGCTTATTTCTTTTTAAGTGCTGAATAATGTTCCATTGTCTAGATATACCATACCAGATATATATTTTTTTACCTGATTGCCTACTGAAAGATATCTTGGTTGCTTCCAAGTTTTGGCAATTAGGAATAAAGATGCTGGGGCTGGGGATTTAGCTCAGTGGCACAGTGCCTGCCTGGCAAGTGCAACGTCGTGAGTTCGGTTCCCAGTACCAGGGGGAAAAAAAAAAAAAAGGAATAAAGATGCTGTAAACATCTGTATGCAGGTTTTGGTATGGACATAAGTTTTTATCTCCTTTGGGTAAACACCAAGGAGCTTGCTTGTCAGATGGCAAGTATACGTATAGTTTTGTAAGAAGCTGCCAAACTGTCTTCCAAAATGGCTGTGTCATTTTGTATTCCCACCAGCAATGAGGAGTTCTGGTTACTCTAACCCCTACCAGTATTTGGTGTTTTCTGTGTTCAGGATTTGGCTAGTCTAGTGCAGCTGTACGTCATCCTCATTTTAATTCACATTTTCCTATCCACATAGAATGTGGGGTATCTTCTCATATGCTCATTTTCCATCTTGCCTTTTGGTGCGTGGGCATAGTCACAGTACCGATGACCTCTTAGGGTTGTTGTGAGGATCAAATATGTTAGGACACTTAAAGCCCTAAGAAAAGAAGCTGGCTTATCAAAAGCATGGGTGAGGAGCAGCGGTCATTTTCATCATCATCCAGAATCTGGTTTCTCTGCCCGTGACTGCCCCCATTCAGGAGCCCCTGTGTGGCAGGACTGGTTTCTGTGCCCAACAAAAATGCCACTCCCCACCTTTCTCCTCCCCCCAGACGGGCTCCCAGACATCCTACCTCCTGGCCGGTCCTCAGTGATCTTGAGGCTTATGGAGCTGACCTTTTCTTGCCAGAGACCTCCCTCAAGTGGCAGAACCCACTGAAGCCCTTGATCTGCCAGAGACAGAAAGGTCGCCATCTGTGGAGCTTCCTTTTCAAAGCACCTGCCCTTTCAGGCCCTCCAGGGCCCTGCCTGGCCCCATAGAGTCGTCCCTACTTGCCAGCCAGCCATCTGGCCCACCGCAGGGGTCTCTGGTGAACTCTTCTAAAGTTGCTGCTTGCTCTTCCAGAGCATAAGCCTGGGAGAGTCCCCTGCAGTGGAGGGCAAGAAGACCCCATGATGCACGGAAGCCAGGGGATCACCCTCTGAGAAACAGCCAGCTCCCTAGTGTGGCTCAAGAGATGCTTCATGGTCCCCCCAAGGGCACCTTCTCTGTCTCACCCCTGGTCATTTCCCTTTCTGCCCTGTTGGTCCAGCCACACCTCCATGTCTGCTCCTCTCTCTGTAGGAACATCCTCCCCACTTGGCTGCCACCTCTTTTCTAGTAGGATCAGATGAGCCGCCTGGACTCTATGCTTACTACCCTCATGCCTGCTCTTAGCACCATGCAGCATAAGACACTACCTGCTCCCTCATCTTTCCCCCATTGCCAGCACTGGTCTACGTCCTTTCCCTATGAAGGGTGTCCGGTGCAGTAAGGGCTGGTCCATGTTTTTCAGTGAAGGATTTTTCTATTTGGTCATATTTTTAGGGACAAATCCAGTGACTTCCTCTTTGTTATCCCGAGTCTGCACCTGCGATGGCAAGATGAGCAGAGGAGGCACAGAACATCCCAACCTTGCCCTCTGCCCTCATGCTGACCTCATCCTCTGTCTAGACTGCCTCCTGCCCAAAAGTCACCAGGGGTACAGGAAAGAAGGAGGAGCCAGCAATGACCGTGTGTGAGGCTAGGGCTGTTGTCATTTTAACCTGATGTCTTTTTTGGACATGACATTTTTGCTGGTGGAGATTCTCCTAGAGCTCTTGGTGGAAAGTTCTAAGCCACCCACTGGAACGAGCGCTGCCAAGAACTTGCCATGTGGTTGCTTCTGGGTGATGCTGGAATGGGAGCTGAGGATGTACACACAGTAGTTAGTTTCTGGGTGCTTTTTAGGGGTACAGGAAAGAAGGAGGAGCCAGCAATGACCGTGTGTGAGGCTAGGGCTGTTGTCATTTTAACCTGATGTCTTTTTTGGACATGACATTTTTGCTGGTGGAGATTCTCCTAGAGCTCTTGGTGGAAAGTTCTAAGCCACCCACTGGAACGAGCACTGCCAAGAACTTGCCATGTGGTTGCTTCTGGGTGATGCTGGAATGGGAGCTGAGGATGTACACACAGTAGTTAGTTTCTGGGTGCTTTTTCCTGGAGGTTCTTCTGAGTGGCCAACACTTCAGAATTCATAATCTTCAGGTCATGTAATCCCACCATCTACAGCATGGGCTCTCACAGCATGGACCCTGGCCCAACAGTATCAGCAGCTTAACCTGGGCCAAAGAGTGAGACATGTAAGAGGACCCAGAAATCTGGCTGCTGCATGCTAGCGTTAGATACCACTATACTGGAAGGGAGACCACCAGGCCCTAAGCCCACTTTACCTAAGCAAAAGGCCACACACACCGTGGCCTCCCTCTACCTCAGGCTTATCTAGACTGCCAGATCTTCCATCACTAGGAGACAGGAGGGACTTGAGAGATCAGACTTAATCTACGCCCTGCCTTCACTCTAACTTGAATCTGAAGAACTTGCGAATGCTTTTGAGTGACTTAGTTGTAGCCTAAACTCGCATCCTGCCCTTTTCTGTTCTCATCTGTCCTCAGGAAGGGACCAGACTTGCAGGATAGCTGACAGGAACGGGCACATATCTGTCGCACCCCCAAGGTAGCTGTTTGTTTTAACCTCTTTGGCATCTTTGGGGAGGTAGGTCCATTATTTCCCAGAGTATGGCATGAGCAAGTGATATCTTTGTGCAAATTCAACTGTGCTATATTTATGTTTTGTAGGGTAGAAGAAAAAATCATCACCAGCTCATCTTCCACACTTCATGGATATTGTTACTTAGGATGGAACTCCCATTAAGAAATGGGACAGGTTGAAGGAAAATAGAGTTAGTGGTGCCATAGGTGGTGTGTACATCTGGTGAAATGGCCCTCAAGGAGGCCAGAGTGTTTGACGTTTGGGGACCACGGGAACAAAGGCTTCTTGGCCACCTGTTCGTTTAACTTGGGAAGTGGGTCCAGAGTGAGGAAGGTGGTTCTCTGCTCTCCCATCCCTACAGAGGTGGAGGATCCACCTGGGGAGAACCATTGGCTATCAGATCTCGAGGGTGTAGTGCCCTGTCATCTCAGAGGCAGTGTGTGCACACCCAGAGCTCTTGACCAGGTGGGGGGCGTGTGGCTAGGTCTGCTACAGAGGAGGCTGTTATGGCTTGTGTCTCAATGTCCCCACAAAGCCTCACACAGCCATAGGTGGCTACAATGCAATCACAGGTGGCCAAATAAACCTTTGCTCCTTTAACTTTAGATGTTGGGTATTTTGTCTCAGCAATGAGAAAAAGTAACTAAGACAGAGGCATAGCTTCAAGTTGGTTGCTGGGGTTGACCTCAGAACTAGGGTCCCCCAGCGCCTTGGGGAAGATCAGAGTATCAGCTCCAGAGGGGATTGTTTCCTTACTGCAGACTGCATGAATCCTGGAACACAAAAAATGAGGCAGGGAGTGTGCCTTCTCTAGACACTCTCAGGGGAAATTGGCCATCTATGGTGTCCTCAAAGCCCTCACAGAGACATTTCCTGGTCCCTCTTGCAGCCCTGGGCTGGGTTCCCAGACACAGCTGCAGCCTTGTGAAGCAGATGCTGCATCAGAACCTTTAGGTAGGAAAGTATCATTGTCACCTCACCCACTGCCATTTTTTGAGTACCTACTGTGGATGATTGTACCCAGTCAGCCACCACTGTGCCATCTGTTTCAGAGAACTCATTCAGAAGTGGTGCGTGACTTTGTCAGGATCTGATAACCAAGAGCTGACAGGTATGTATGTGAGCCTAGAAGAAAAGAGTGGGGTTCTAGGGACAGTATCCCCCCCATGCCACCCCAGAAGCAAGGAGGCGCAGGTATAAGGTAACACTCCATCTCTCACGAGATCTCCTCGTAGTTCTGTGGAGCTCTCACTGTACAGTTCAGCATGTCATTTGTATTACTTTCTTCACTCCCAGATCTCAGCTCCCAGAGCCCAGTATACCCTCAACACCTGCTCCTACAATTCTTCCCAGGATCCCTTATCATGCTTGGTCCTCCTGGCTGACAGCACAGTGCATCCTGTCGTGTGTAGATTCTCCAGAGCTATTCTGGGATATTCTGGCTGTGGTTCCCCTCGAAGCCCACCTGCCAGGCCTGGAGAACATCAGAGCCATTGAACAAAGGACTGGAGTGGGGAAAGGGCGTGGAACCTTCAGGAAATAGTGAGAAGCCTGTGGGGCTCTATAACTCAATATTCAAGGTGATAAGTGGGAGAAAAGAGGGACAGTGAAGGCTCCTTATGTCTCTAAGATGAGTCTTTGCCTGCCAGGAGTAGGGAGCCACAGAAAGTTTTTAGATAGGGAGGATGAGGTGGTAGAAGTCTTGAGAGCAGATTGAGACAAGCAGACCAGAGGCTGGGAAGCCAGCCAGAAGGCTACTGCCGTATTCAAAAGAAAAATTAGAAGATTACTTTGTTTTCTTACATAAAAGAAAGTAGCTGCTTTCTTATATAAAAATATCAATTATCCCTTTGTTGTTATTTTTTGCTTTTTATTTAAAATATTATTTTCTAATTGTAATACTGATATATACTCAAGGCAGAAAATGTGGGAAATACAGAAGAGCAAAAAGGGTAATTAAAAATTGACCATAACTTAATGTGTTATTAGTCCATTTTCTATTGCTATCATAAAATACTTCAGCCTGGGTACTTTGTAATGAAAAAGAGGTTCATTTAGCTTATAGCTCTACAGGTCCAAAGCCATGGTACCAGTATGGACTTGGCTTTGAAGACTTCATTGTGGATGATATCACAGTGAGGGGAACATATGCAGGAAGGAGAGATCATATGGCAAGTCAACCCTCTCTTGAGAACCAGCCAGGACCCTACAAGAGCTACATTAGTTCCTTCCTAGGCAATGTGGTCAGTGATCTAATCACCTCCCACTAGGCCTGACTTCTTAAAGATTTCACACCACCTCCTAGCTTAGCCACATTGGGGACAGAGTCTCTAACACTCAAACTACTAGGGGACAAACCACCTCCAAACCATAGCGCTAGCCACTAAAAGGTCTTTGTTAACATCTGGACTTACGTCATTCCATTTTTTCCAATATGTATAAATAAACATGCTCTTAATATACAAGTGGCTTCCCTAACTTAGCAGTCCAGGGAGAATGCTTTCCCAGGTCAGCAAATGTTTACCACTGTGACTCACAATGACCACCTAGTGCTTATTGACTGTGTGACCCCATGAACTGCCTCTACCTGGGCCAGAGCCCTCTCTGATATATTTTGGGCCATATTTTCCTCCAGTCTTGTTTTCTAAAAATATTACAGACTATTTTTCTTGAACTCTTTGTCATTTTAAGAAATTTGAAATGGGCCAGGAGGTAGATGTATATTTGTTTTCACTGTCTTCATCCCATCTCTCTTCAAAAACTTCTCCCCTATCCACTGCTATCACTTACTCAAGAAAACCCCATTAAAAAACATGGAATCCATTTGCCAGTATTTACTGATTGTAAACAATGATCCAGTAAACTCACACTTGAGTTTCTGTTGGAACATCTCTGATTATTTTCCAATGTTAAGTTCCTAGAAATAGCATATATACATTTTTGAACCTTTCATGGATATTGCCAAATTGTCCTCCAGAAAGATCATACCAATTTAGAGGTTCATAGCAATATATGCTATGAAAGCACTTCTTGCCAATATTGTGTATTATTCTTTTCTGATCTTTGGCAACTGCCAGTTTAATTTGCATTTCTCTGATTACTATTAAAATTGAATTTCTTTCTTACTAAGATTCTCATTTCTGAGTCTTTTTTTTTGTAAATTGGCAGTTCGTATTATTGGCAATTTTTCCAATTGGAATGTTCTTTTTCTTACCAGTTTATAAGCATTCTTTACAGAGCGAGGCTATCAGCCCTTATCATATAGGCTGCAGATATTTTCCCATGTTTCATGTGACATTTAATTTTATTTTTGATGCTATTTGATACATACATTCAAAATCTTGAATTTGCCATACTCAAGTTTATGAAGACCAATTTTTCATCCTTAATCTTATGTTTGGCAAGCTCTTCCCAGCACAAGAATTTGTGTAAATATTCAACTTTTTTTTTTTTTCTCCGGTACCGGGAACCGAACTCACGACCTTGCGCTTGCCAGGCAGGCGCTTTTGCCACTGAGCTAAATCCCCAGCCCCTCAACTATGTTTTCTTCTAGTACTTTTATTACTTCATGTTGCAGTTAACCTGGAATTTCAGTATCTGATCTGAAATATCAAACTTTTCTCTCCCACCTCAATCAGAGTCACTCACTAATTCTTTCTGTGTGTAAGTGATATATCTCTTCCCAAGTCTTCAAAATCCCCACGCTAAATTTAATCTTCAGAAAATACTATGCTATATTTTACATAGGCTTTAGACCATTTCAGTGTGTTAGGAATATAACACCAAACACATATATGATTTTGAATTTTCCAGTGGCCAGATTTTAAATAGTAAATGAAATAGGTAAAATTAATTTTAATAATAATTTGAATTTTTCATAATGCAATATATCAAAAACACTATCATGTCAACATGTGACTGACAATAATGCTCCAAGTACTCAGTAACCTCATATGGCCCAGTATGGCTACGTACTGGACAGTGCTGCTGTCCTGAGAGGTGTCTTTTTTTAGTGCATCTTTGCAATTCATGCAGCTTACAGTCATCTTGGGAATGGTTACATGTACATATTATAGTTTGTTTCTTTTTGTTTTAATCTGTCACCTTCTTTTCCCTCCCCCGCCCTGGCTGGTTCCCCTATCCCTTTTTTTGTACTTGCTGCTATTATTTGCCTTAACTCATGTTATGGCATATGGTCTTTACATTAATTGGGGTTATTAGGCTCCTGTTCCTGAGTTTTAAAATTTTGTTCCATTGATTTACCTGTCTACTTGGGAACTGAAATCACAGTGTTTTAAATAGTCCTCTGATAGAATTCATATGATAACACAGCATAACATAACAATATGCAATCTCCCTTTTGTCACAGTTGTCTTTCTTTTTCACCAATGTAATTGTTATAAGGTTCCCAAAAATGCTCTTGGTGATTTTATTTGAATTTTAGTCACTCTGTAATAAATTTGGAGGAGATCTGACATTTTTAAAATACTGAGTCTATACATTGCTAACAGGGAACATGTCTCTGTGTAAGATTTCTCACTGGGTTCTCTGTAAAGTTTTGTCATTTTCTTTATGTAGATCCTTTCCATTTGCTGTTAAGTTTATTTTCAGGTATTGTGAAATTCAGGCAGTTCATTACTGCTTTGGGGAACGGAATCTATTTTCCATGACATTTTTAAAGTAGCTATTGCTAGAGTATAGGAAAGCTATAGATCTGTGTATATACCTCTTATGACTGGCCATATTGAACCCATTCCTTCTGGTAGCTTTTACTCTCTTAATTCCCATGAGTTTTCCAGGTAGACTACAATAGCAACTAAAGCAAGGATGCAATTTCTTTGCTTTCCCGCCTTTGTAGCATCTTCATCCTCCTTTTTCTCATTGGGGCCAGGCTGGACAGTGCTGAAGGGGAAAATGACACTTCCAGGTTCTTTTTCTAAATTTTATTTTAAAGAGAAAAAAGATAAACAGTGGGACCAAGTTTCAAAACAGGTTAGAGGGACTGTTATAATAGTTGATACATTACATACTGTTCTCTTCATATTAGTTAATCAGAGTACAAGATGTAGGTGTGATATCTTGTCTAAACAATATTAGCACAAAACATTCTTTTCCCAGGTTCTAACTCCAGCACAGCCACTTACCAGCTGGATGACTTTGGACAGGCCATTGAATTTTTCTGTGTCCCTGATAATAGAGCCACAACACCTTAAGTGTCATTACTGTTAAAATAGCAAATACATGTAAAGTGCTTAGGAGAGAGAATAGGGGAGTACCCAATATATATTAGTTATTCTTATTGTTTCACTCATTAGACATTCTAGAACTATATTTACAAGTGGTAATAATAGTGAGTATTCTTGTCTCATTCTTGATTTTAATGAGGATGCTGTTAGCAAGATTTGATGTCTGTCAGTTATTCTTCATCATGTTAAGGGTTGTTCTATTTTTATTTACTCAGTGTATTTATCAGATATGCATGCTGCAAAATTAGACCCCTATTTACACTCTATATTGGTACTGTGTATTTTTTCTTAGATCTATTACTGTGACAAATTATAGTCATCAGTTTTCTTGTATTCATCTTCCAATGCATTCATTTATTTAACACAGTTTTCAAGTGACACGCATATGTTGGTCATGTGCTAGGCACAGTGGACGCATCTGCGAATGAAACAAAGCCCCTGTCCTCTAGGAGCCTGCATTCCTGTACAAGGACACAGAAATAGTGAATAGATAAATAATGAATAGATAAATGTATAATGTGTCTGTCAGATGACAAACACTAAGGAGAAAAATAAGTCTGGTAAGAGGAAGCAGATGCAATGTAGGGTGGGGAGAGATCAAGGAGAGGTCAAGAAAGCCTCAAAGGCAAGGTAATGCTTGAGCAGATAGCTAAGGACAGTGAGGAGCAAGTCTTCAGATACCTGAAAGAAAAGTGTTCGAGACAGAGAGAGTAGCTGGGCAAAGATGCTGCTGATGTGTGAAAGGATCCTGGAGGGCCTGGAGCCATGTTTGCAGCCACCCTTAAGGCTGAGGCAGAATAGGGTGGCTGGTTGGAAATTGGGAGTGGGGAAAAGAGCTGTGGCTTTTAAGGGCCCTTTGTGAGAACTTTGGCCCATACTCTGCAACACTGAGAAACTACTAGAGAGTGCTTTGGCTTTGTTTTTATTGAGAAAAAAAGGTCAACTGTTTTAACCATTTAAAGTACACAATTAAATGCTATCTACTGTATAGAATGATGGACAACCATTACCACTGTCTAATTTCAGAACATTTTGTGGCCCCAAAAAGAGATCCCATCTTCATTAGGAGTCACTCATTTCCCCTCCCCGCAACCTCTGAGAATCACAAATCTATTTTTTGTCTTTATGGATTTGCCTATAGCAATTCATGCAAATGGAATCATAGAACACGTACTTTTGTGTCTAGCTTGTTACACTTAGCATAGTGTTTTCAAGGTTCATTCATATTGTAGTTGTATCAGTCCTTCACCTCTTTCCATA
Organism: Chinchilla lanigera; assembly: GCF_000276665.1. Lineage (NCBI taxonomy): Eukaryota > Metazoa > Chordata > Mammalia > Rodentia > Chinchillidae > Chinchilla > Chinchilla lanigera. The sequence continues at coordinate 27,035,212 of NW_004955419.1, forward strand.
GCCAAATACGATTCCATTGTGTGAATATAACGAATTTTATTTACCCATTCATCAGCAGAAGGACATTTTGGTTGTTTCTACTTCTGGCTATTATGAATGATGCTTCTATGAACATTTCTGTGCATGTTTTTATGTGGACACATAAGTATGTTTTCAATTCTTTGGGATATATATCTCTCCAAGGAGTGGAACTGCGGGGTCATATGGTAATTCTGCATTTAACATTTGGAGAAACTGCCAAACCATTTTTCTGGTTTATATCAATAGCTACAACATTTTTATATTCCCATCAGCAATATAAGAGAGTTACAATTTCTCCCCTCCTTGCCTACACTTACTATTTTTCATTTTTTAAAAATTATAGCTACCCTAGTGGTGTGAAGTGGTTTTTACGTGCATTAACCTAATGAATAAAGATGTTAAGCACATTTTCATGTGCTTACTGGCTATTTGTAAATCTTCTTAGAAGATAAGACCACCGAAACCTTTTGTCCAATCTTTTGTGACTGAGTTATGAGAATTCTTCGTATTTCCTGGATATTGGACCCATACCAGATACATGTTCCTTGACTTGGGGTGGTTTTACATCCTGATAAATCCATCATAAATTGAAAACACTGTCAAACGTGCATTTGGTGCACCTAAGCTACTGAACATCACAGCTTAGCCTACCCTGCCCTACATATGCTCAGAACACTTACGGTAACCTACAGTTGGGCAAAATCATCTAACACAAAGCTTGCTTTATAATAATGTGTTGAATAGCACATGTAATTTATTGAATACTTGTATCCAAAAGACACTGGCAGTATGGTACATGGTAGATTATTGGTTTTCCAGCTTCATAACTGCATGGTTCAGTGGGGTCTGCAGCTCTTTGCGGCTGCCCAGCATCAGAAGAGAGTATCATACTGCATATCATGAGCCTGGGGGTGATCAAAATTCAAGTTTTGTGTCTACAGAATGTAATTTTACTTTGATATCATTGAAAAATCATAAGTTAAACTGTTATAAGTCAGGTGCTGTCTCTACATCATTTACAAAACTTTTCTTCCATTTATGCATTGGTTTTTTTTACCTTCTTAATGGTAAGTTTTGCATAAAAGTTTTTGACTTTGATAAAGTAAAAATAATTTTTGCTTTGGATATCATATTTATGGGCCATTTTCTAATCCAAGATCAGAAAGACTTAAACCTACATTTGCTTCTAAGACTTGTGTAGTTTTAGCTTTTACATCTGGGTCTTTGTTCCCCATTGAGTTAAATTTTTATATATGGTATGATGTACGGTTCTGTTCCTTTAAAATGAGCAACAGCAAGGGTGTCCTTTCCCACACAAAGTTGGTGGGGGCTTGTCTTCTGTGGTCCTTGCTTCCTGAGGCTACTTGAAGGTACTGTTGACACTAGTCTGCCTAGTTACTGCCCTGATCCTGGTCTTTGAACATATTTGCTGTCTTAGTCACTTTTCTTTCATTGTGGAGACAGAATACCCAATGCCAAAAATTAAAGGGAGAAAGGTTTATTTAGGTCACTATTTGTAGCTTTCATTCCATAATTGGCTGGCTCGAAGGCTAGGTAGCATGGCAGACAGGCATTGCAGAGGAGCAACAGTTCATGGCAGGCAGAAAGTAGCAAAACAGCAAGGGATGAACACAGCTTTTGCTATCTCTTGTATGTTAGGGTGGATAGCACTCACACCCTTATTCCTAGTGTCCTAGATTCTAGCATTGCACATAAATCAGCCCCAGGATCATACACTCTAGATGTACCCACCTATGAAAAAGTCCCACTTCTGACTGCATGAGGCTTTGGGGGAAATCTAGAAATAAGCCATAACATTCTGCCCCTGATTCCCCAAAGACTCATGAAAATCCCTTCAGGCATTTAGTCTATCTCCAGTGGTTACCAAAGTCCTAACACTCTCAGCATTGCTGAATAGTCCAAGTCCCATGTCTCCTCCAAGATACAAGGCAAACTTTTAGCTGTGAGCCTCTGTACAAATGAAAAGTTAAACACTTTCAACATTCAGTGGCACAAGATAGACATTTCCACTCCAAAAGTTGCAAACAGGGGGATACAAAGGAATGGGACCAAAGCAAGTCCAAAATCCAGTAGGGCAAATATTAAGTCCTGTAATTCCATGTGGAACATCAGAAGCAATCTGTGGTAAGTTGTGAATTCCAAAGGGCTTGCATGGCTCCACCCCTACGGCACTTCTAGTGGTAGCGGTAGTAGCTCCCAGGGCTTCTCTCTTGGTTCTGCTTTGCTCCACCCTTGTAGGTTTCTTCAGATGATTCATATTCTTGGCTTTTCCAAACTTCTGGGGTCTCCACTACACCTTTGGCTTCACACTCACAGCTTCACATATTGTTCTCTCAGGAGCATACTGCCTGGCCTTTGAGGCCTTTTGAAATCTGGATGGAAGCCTTTTCACCTCAGAACTCTTGCATTCCACATGCCCCTAAAACCAGGGCCATGTGAATGATGCCAAGGCCTGCTGCCACCTGGTACAGTAGCCAGGCTTTCTTCTCTCTTGCTGTAGGGGTCGAGTGCCTAGATTGCTGAGCACTCTGAACCTGATTCTGAGTAATAAATTCTCTATGCCACCACCATTCTGGGACCTGGTGTGGCCAGCACCACCATTCTGGAATATGGTGCTCTGTGCCTTCTCCTCAACGCAAAGTCTTTCACTTTCGCAGTTTTGAGGCTGCAAAAGATGAAGTCTTGCTGCTTCTTGTGATTCCCTTAGGCCATCTTTTATATTCTTCTGTTCCTTTTCAGCAATTAGGATCTCCTCAGCTCTATCTTTGCAGTCCACAGCTTTACTGGATCTTCCTTTCTGGCCAAACTCACAACCCCTTAAATCATTCTGCTGGGCCTTTTGCTTTTGTTCTCAACATAAATCTGGCTAAAAGCCCCCAACAATAGCCTTGCCACTGTCCCAACATTAGACTGCCTTTATATTTCTTCTGCCAGATTATTTAGTCCACTGCCCTTAATCTTAGTCTCAGGCAAAATCTCTGGACAAGAGCAAAAGGCAGACAAACTTCCTGACAGGCCATAACACATATCATCTGGAGTCTAATGATCAATGTAGTCCTTCCCAGTAGAAACCTCCTGAACCTGGTCTTCACTGGCAGAATTTCTATCAGCTTTCTGATCTTTTGAGCTCTGACCAGAATCTCCCACACACAACAGCCTAAAGTGTTCCAGCCTTACTCTTTAAGATAACATCTCTAAACATTTCCAAACTCTTCCCATAAACCATTCCCAAAGGCTCTTGAACCACATGGTCAGGTATAGTCATAGCAATGACTCCACTTCTCTGGTACCAAGTTTTGTCTTCGTTACTTTTCTCTTGTTTCTGAGAGACAAAATACCTGACACCCAGAATTAAGGAAGAAAAGGTTTATTTAGCTCACAGTTTTGAGGGGTTTCGGTCCATACTGGACTGGCTCCAAGGCCGAGTGGCACATGGCAGAGGGGCAACAGTTCATGGCTGTGGAAAACAGCAAATGCAGCAAGAGCAAAAGTGGAAGGAACAGCACAAACCTTTCCCTGCCCCTTATACTGTATGCAGGCTATCCACCCCTGGGTGGGTGTAGCACTCACACCCATAATCCCAGTATTGGACCATGAATCAATCAAAACTCTAGAAGCCTGCCCCATGCCTGCATGAGGCTTTGGAGAGGCATCTAGACAAAAACCATAACAATATCCATTCCAAAAGGTACAAATAGGGGAACACAAATGAATGAGACCAAAGCAAAATCAAAATTCCAGTACAAAATCCAGCAGAGCAAACATTAAGTCCCACAGTTCCACTTCCTGCATCCCAGGCAATCTGTGGTAAATTGTGAACTACCCTACAGCACTGCTGGTAGTTATTGTTTCCATGGCTTCTCTCTTGGGCTGGTTCTGTTCCCTCCTTGAAGTTTTCCTCAGGTGATCCACAGTCCTGGCTTCTCCAAACTTCTGGGGTCTCCATTGTACTTGGCTTCACACACTGCCTTCTCAAGAGCATACTGCCTGGCCTCTTGGGGCTTCTTCTGAAATCTGGGAGGAAGCTTTCCTGACCCCATAACTCTTGCATTCTGCATGCACCTAAAACAAGCACCACATGGATGACACCAAGGTCTGTCACCAGCTGGAGCAGCATCAGGCTTTCTTTTCTCTTGGCTGTAAAATCAAGTGCCTGTGAACCAAATCTTGAGGGACAACTTCCCTAGGCTGCCACCATTCTAAAACACGGTGCTCTGGGGTTTTCTTCTCAAAGCAAAAACTTTCACCTTTGCAACTCTGAAGCTGCTGAGGCTGGAATCCTATTGGTTCTTGTGATGTCCTCAGGCCATTGTTTTCTGTTGTCTTCTTCTGAAATACTTAGCTTTTTTGTTAGTCTTTTCAGTGACCAATTTCTCCTCTCTCCCATCTTTGCATACTGCAACTTTACTCGAGCCTCCTTTCTGCCCACACTCAAAATGTTTTAAATCATTTTGCTGGCCTCTTTGTTCTAGATTCTCAACAAAAATTTGGCTAAAAGCCCTGAAGAGTAGCTATGCCACTACCTCAACATTAGACTGCCTTGAAATTTCTTCTATAAGATTAATTAGTCTTCTGCCCTTAATTTTAGTTCCAGGCAAAGTCTCTGGACATGAGCAAAATGCAGACAAACTTTCTGCCAAGGTATAACACACAGTGTCTGGAGTTCATTGTGTGGAGTCCAACAGCCAATGCAGTCCTTCTTCCCATTAGAAATCTCCTGAACCTGGTCTTTACTCGTATAATTTCTATCAGCCTTCTGACCTTCTGAACGGTGATCAGAATCGCTCATCAGGTACAACCTAATATGTTTCACCTTTCCTTTTTTAACCAGCATCTCCAAACCTTTCCATTCCCACAGGCTCCTGAAACATATGGTCAGGTATAGTCACAGCAAGAACCCTGCTTCTCTGGTACCAAATTCCATCTTAGTCACTTTTCTTGTTGCGGAGACAAAATATCTGACACCCGAAGTTAAAGGAGAAAAATTTTATCTGGTTTACATTTCATAGAGATCTCAGTTCATAGTTGGCTGGCTCCAAGGCAGGATGGCACATGGCAGAGGGGCATCACAAGGAGAAACAGTTCATTGCAGACAGAAGACAGCAAAAGCAAGCAAAGCACAAGACAGGCCTCTCTCTGTCAAACCAATTAGTAGACTGATTTACTGATCACCTGCCTTTAATCCTAGCACCTTTAATCCTAGCATTGCACCATGAATCAGTCACAGACTCTAGATTCAACAACCTCTGAAAAAACCCTCCTATGACTGCATGAGGCTTTGTCTAGACACAAGCTGTAACACTTGTAGACCTCTTGAAGCTCAAATGACCACTGCTCCAAGGGCCAGAGGAATTTTTCTATTAAAGCACTGACCCCTTCCTATTGTTTCATTTTGCTACATAACAGAACTATCTGCTTGACTCCTTATTAAAAACAGTCATCTTGATGGTTGGGGGAAGGGAGTTCTACTGGTGTCTTCATTAAAGACTACTCACCCCCCCCAGGGATAAGTTTTTCAGACAGTTCTTTTGCAAAAATGCATAGCTTTTTAAAAAGTATGCCTTCAGTGAACCATTCTATTATCTTATTGTTTAACCAAAGTTCTAGATCTTGAACTTTTATTGGCTCCACTTCTATTTGTTTACTTTCTGATTTATTTGCTTCTGCTTTTATCATTAATAGCTTCTTTCTTTACTTTGCCATCCTTGTTCTAATTTCCTGATTTGCATGCCAGCTTTTTTACTCTTTTTTGTTGCTATTAAATGTATTTAAATAGGTAATTTTGTCTTTGATCATGGTTGTAGCCAAATCCCATATTTTTATCTGAATAGTTACTCATCATCATTATAAAACCATTCCATAATTGCAATTTAAGTTTAAAATGTTAGGCTTCTACTTCACCAAGTACAAACATAGTAATGCAATCATATCTATTATAAACTGTAGAAAATACCACACTTATTTATTCCCCATCCCTCATCACCTTTAATTTTGTGTTGTTATAATTTGAGTTTTTATTTAATTTTATTCATCACATTGTGGCTATTCTTTTCTCAATTGTACTTGAGATGCTGATTTTATCTTGAAATTACTATGATTTTCAGTTTCAAATCTGTATTTACGTGGCTTCAGTTTCTACGGACATATCTTTCATGACTGTGTCTTTTGGTTTATCTCTCTGTGGCCTAAAGTATATCTTTGAATAATGTTTTTCAGAAAGATCGTATGAGTTTTGTATCTAGGATGCCTTTCCATAAATCAGTTTCTCTCTGTTGCTTCTTGCATGAGTGATGAGTTTTGTGATCATAATATTCCTCCTCAAACTTCTTTAGACATTATGTCAATGTTGTAATGAAGTCTGAGGCAACCCAGTTTGGTTGCTTTGTGAATATAATCCCAGCCCTGTCATAATGGAAGCTTGTAGGACTCTTTGTCTTTGAAATTAAGAAAGAAAAGATATCATATAACTGATGTTTGTCTCTTTTGTCTAAAATATGATTACTGTTTTTATTTCAAGAATCTGGTCTTTCTCCAGACTATGAAAGTTTTCTTCTGCTATATCTTTAATTATTACTCATATATTCTAGGATTGTTTGCAGAAATATTGAAAAATCTTAAGTGAATCTCTGTAGTTCATCTTCCATGTTATTTTTCTTCTCCAGTCATTTTTATCTTAGTTCTTGTTCTCTGTCTCCAAAACATTGCAAAATCATTCTCCATAACATCCATCAGTGTTTTTACAGTTAATTTCTTCTCTTCTAATGCTTTGTACAATTCTCATATTCAATACCACAATTCATTTCCTGTCAATGCTATCTTAATTCTGTCAGATTTCTTTTAATTCCATTTTCCTTTATTTCATATTACATTTTTAGAAACCAGGTTTTCTTTAATCTCTTTGAAGTATAAATGGACACTACAATTTACTTTTACTTCCTGTAGCAGATCTTTTTAGAATTGACATTTTTCCTCCTTGTCTGTTTCCTTTATCATTAGAGTTTTCCTAGATTCCCTGTGCATTTGGGGCCTTCCCTGACCTGGTATTTTCCTACAGTTTGAGTTAATCCTCCTTGGGTTCTCTCACTGTTTTATGTAAACATTATTAGATTCATACCTCAGATACTCAGCCCAGGAACAAACAGCCAAAAGGGCTGGAGAGCTATCTGGCACTGAGGAATTTCTTCTCTCTTGGTTTCTTCTCAGAATTTGTTGAACAGCTGCTGAAGATGTGAAGGGTTGCTCCTGCCGTCCTCCTTTGATCTGCCTACAGTATCTGGGAGGTGTGGTGGGAAGCAACTTGGACAGGCTTTGCTTATTTGTGGATCTGATGGCCCAGCCACTCTGGAATGCTGGTGAGCTGCACAGTGACAGGGGATTCCCCCATGGTGAGCTCTGCATACCTCCTGTGGCCCAGACTCTCCTGTTGCACTTGATCACCCATGAAAGGCTGTGAGGTTGGTCCCTGTCAGCATGCCTGTCCTCCCCTTTGTGCAGTACCATGCTACTTTTTCAGGAAGGGGAGCTATGAGTCAGCCTTCAATCTGGTTCTTCTGGCACTGTACCTAGTAGAAATTCCTCAAAGTTGCTGGCATACTGATGGCACTCTTCCTTATTTTCCAATGCTGAAGCAGATTCCCCCTATTTTTATACTCCCTTGGTCCTTTCTGTCACTTTCAGAAGGAGGTAGCTTAGGTGGGAGTTGGACATCTGTGCTCAGCTTTGCCAACTTTCCCCAAAGTTTTATACTTAACCCTGTTTCCAATACTTTGCACTTTGGTATACAGATACTGTACAGGAGAATTTTTGAGCACTTCCTGTTCTGTGACCCTCTTTCTAAATTCTTCACATCTATTGACTGTCATTGTATCTGACTTCATAGGTTTTCCTGGGCACATTTCTTCCTACTCTTAAATTTCAGGTTAACATCCTCTTGATTAGATGAGAAATTTTCCTGCCAAACACGGTGCTGCTAGTCTTGGGGTAGTGGGTTCTGTCCCATACCAGGGACATCTCTTTTGGCATCCTGAGCTGCATCCTGGCCTTCAGTGTATTGATGGCACATCCCCACATCCTTCCAGTTCTGCCAAAGTTATGACCTTCAAGTAGAAACAACAGAAACTGTCCCCTGCCTCCCAGTCACCATCAATTCCCTTTGGAAGCCTTGTGTTTCATTGAGGGCATTTCGGATTCCTTCTGGCATGCCCAAGCCTCCTGTGTGAGTCAGCAGCTGTGGGCAGCAGGCAGTGGGATGGGGGTGTGAGGCTCCTGTCTCTGCTTGCCTGCCTGCCCCAGGAAGGAAACGCATCACACACTGCCATATCAAGTCTGTGAACAGCTGCCTCACTGCCCTCCATGGACAGTCACCAAACTCTGTACATCTGTTCCTCCCTGGGTGGCAAAAAGATCCGCCCAACTCAGGAGCCCATGGGTCTCCTCTGGGGCTTTCTGGGATACAGAAGAGCATTCTCCTGCAGAAAGTCCACAGTCAAAATGCATGAGCTGACATGGCTTTGGGGTTTGGTGACAGTGGCACTGCCATCATTGCTCTCCCCAACCCAAGCCCCACATTGTGTCGTCCCCACCTCACTTTCACAGTTGGACAGTGCCACTGACACTTTCTAAACTGCAGCCATGGTGGACATGCAGCATGTGCTGCTTTTCCTGATCCTCCCCACAGCCCTACAACAGGCTGCGGCTACACCCTATTTCCTCGACCACAGGGGTCTCAGATATTTCCTTTCTTGTCCAGAACAGCCAAGCAGTGGGGGCACACAACCAGCCTTCCAGTCCAGAGCCACCCGACTCCAGCATGTATTCTCACTTCTCTCCTCAGCCTTTCCTGAGGAGAAAATAGAACCATGGGCTGTATCATGGGTCTAGACCAAGAGTCTGCAACCTTGGTCCAGGGTACAAATCTAGCCCCTGGTTTTATAAATAAAGCTTTATTGGAATTCAGTCACCTCTATTCATTTGCTACTGTCTATGGTGATGGAATCTTACAGGGACTCAGACAGGGCCTCCAGGACCTGGGTTTGCTCTCAGCCCAGGGGCAGTAGGCTTGCAACAAGTCCTGACAATAACTGTAATGTTGGTGCTTCCAGATTTGGTCCCCTATGGAAAATTCCACTTGGACTCTGCCAGGTAAATATGGGTCCCTGGAGTTTCGGGTCTTGCTCTGAGGAAGATATATTGGAAAAAAATGCTTTGCTCAGCATAGCCTCCAACCCGATCCCAGGCTGGCAGCCTGCTCAGCACTTTGGTTCAGTGTCCACCCAGGACTTAGTGGCTCACCTGCCCTCCCAGCTCCCTCCCAGGACACACACTCAGCACCTCTCCAGGAAGGGGCTGGCTCCGCAGGTTCCAGGCCAGGGGAAGGGCAGACTATCTCTCCTCACCTTGGGGAGCAGCCAGAGCTGAGCTCCTGTCTGTGTACCAGTAGCTCAGACACAGGGCTGAGGAGATCTTGCCTGTGCCTTGTCACAGTGGATTCTTAGGGCTGCAAGTGACTCGAGGAACTTGTAGTCACCCCAACAGGGCTAAGAAAGCGTGGTCTGGGAGGAAGAAGCAGAGAATGCTGGTGTTCTGAGGGGGCAGGGCATCTCCCTGGGAATCCAGGATTCATGGGGGAGGGGCTGTTTGCCATGGGACTAGAGTGGACAGCAGGACTTGGACAAGGGAGAGGAGACAAAGGTCAGGAACTTGAGGTGATCCTTGCAGGTATGATTGGCAGAGAAAATGAGCTATAAGGAATGTGATAAAATGTTAAGTGAAAAATTAGGATATAAAATTGCTTATGCATTGATAGCTTCTACCTGAAAAACTTTTATCTGTTGTCTCAGTTAAGATCCCTGCAGGGAAAAAAAATGGCATATTCCAAGAGTTAAAGTTTACTTGAAAGAAAGTATTCGGGGCAGGCACAAGGGAACTAGCCAGTGCTAACGCTGTCCCTGTGACTGGCAGAAGTAGAGAGCTGTGTTTTTGAAGCCAGGAGGAGGAGGGTGCTAGACAGGGCTGTAACCAAGCCAAGCAGGGGCCAGAGCAGCAATACCCCGAACTTCTACCCCTTTTTCTTCCTGCCCACTGACCCCTCCTGGGCCTCCTCTTGACGCTTTGACTCATGCTGCAGCCTCATTGGTTCTCTAACTCCTGCTGGGGCTTCCTATTGATCCTTTGATTTCTGCTGAGTTGTCCTCTTGGTCCTCTGACCTCTTCTAGAGCTTCCCATTGGCCTCTGACTCCTGTTGGGGCCTCCCATTGGTTCTCTGATTTCTGCTGGGGTCTCCCATTGGCACTGTGACTCCTGCTGGGATGTTCCTTTGGCAGACTCTAAGTGGAAATCAGGGCACAAAGCTCTAGTGATGCCATCTATAAAAGTCAAATTCCAGAGATAGAGACGAAAGGGCCTTCTGGAGTGTGTGGGTGGGGGCGAGTGGAGAATAACTAACAAGAACACTGTACTACTCAAGTTAGAATACCAGGAATATGGGTGGTTTTATTGCTCTCTTCCTTTCCTCAGACTTTCAATGACATTTGTAAATTACCTAGAAAAGGCTTGAGACAGAAGGAATGGATGGAACCAGCCTGAGTCACTACAAGGGTCCTACCAACCGCTATGTTGATTTGCCACCCAAGATTTGCCATTCACTAAAGGGAGCAGCCTTATTCAAGGCCACACCCCTTTCCCCGGGAAGCCTATACCCCAAGACTGGCCCAGCCTTCTTGCCTTGATTTGGGGAGTCTCTGCAGGGCCCTCTCAGCCCAGCAGGCCTGGCTGAGACCTTGGTTGCAACTTTATGGCATTTCAATTTCTCCCTGCACCTCCTCCCACCTTCCCCAAGCCCTCCTAGATGGAGGAGGGGCTGTCTCTGCAACAAATCCTACTTGGGACTCTAAATCCCCTTCCTGGGGAACCTAACCATGGGCAGACTCACATTCCACCCACTTGGGTGTCAGCTCGGCCCAGATTAGTCCTGAGGCCCCAGGCTTATGATGACAGAGCCATCCTGGGGGCCCCTGGGTGACTCACCTCTTCTGACCAGACCCCCCTCCTAACAGCACAGCTATGAACTCATCAATGCAGCATCCACCGGTGAGTACAGCCCTGCTGTGATCCACCCACCCTCCAGAAGCCCCACCTCTGAACTCATGAGGCTTCTGGGAGACATTTTAGATCTAAACCATAGCACCATATTTCTTTGGGACAGACAAGAGATGCCATCAGCTAGGGAAACTGAGGGCCCCTCAGCATGGAGGGAAACCTCAGAATGGAACATGAGGGTCTATCCTGCACAGGAGGCCAGGCTTCTCCGTAGGAATGTGGTGTGGATCAGAAGGTCACATGTATGAGTTTCCTGTAGCTTCCCTAACAAATATCACAAATTGCGTGGCTTAAAACACCAGGAATATATTCTTTTGAGTTCTGGAGGACAGAGTCCCTAAATCAGAGTGTCTGTCAGTGAGGCCATGCTGCCTCTGAAGTTGCTAGAAGAGAATTCTTCCTTCCCCTTTTCAGTGGTTCCTTGGCCATCATCTACCTGTCTTTACATGACCTTTTCCCATTTGTCTTGTGCCCCAAATCTCCCTCAGCCTACCTCTTACAAGGATGCATGACATTGGATTTTTCCAGTGTGATCTCAAGATCATTCAGTTAATTGCATCTGCAAAAATCTTTTTTCCAAGTAAGGTGTATTTCACAGGTGTTGAGTAGGACTTGGACATATCTTTTGGGGTCACCATTCAACCCTTTTGCTCCACACCATAAACATGAAAGTATCTCGCACATGCACATGTCAGTGGATGTGGCTCCATGTATGTCCACTGGTGTAACCCATGTGCAGTAGATCAGATACATAGTTACTTACATTGCTGTCTGTTAAAGATTTTTTTTCACTTATGTTCAACTGTAGTTATAGATTATTAAAGACCAACTTATTTGCAGATGTGAAAATGGCTTCATTTTTTTAAAAAAACACCTTCCTCGATAAATGCGCCTCAGTTTGGAAAGGTGAGAATGCAACCACATAGAGAAGGCTCTACAAAAATTGAAGTGCATGCCCCAAATCTTTGAAAAACTCCAGAGCTGGAGTTGCTCCAGAGTTGCTTCAGCATCTTTTAAATTAAAAAAAAAAATGAGGGCAGCTGGGATTTTGCACATACTCTCCTGGAATCACAGGCATTGAGGAAGCCCCTCTCTAGCATCCCAGCCGGCCTCTGCCTGCATATCTCTGATGGCGAAGAAGAGTTCACTATCTACCAAAACCACCTTCTCTGTCATTAGAAAGCTTTTTTGGCTGTGGGTCAAAATCTGCTTTCCTGAACCATCTCTCTATTGGCTCCTCCACTGCCAAAGGGGTACCCAGAACAAGGCATCCCATGAGCTTCCCAATGACAGCTCTTCCATGTTTGAAGTTGGCCATCACTTCCTGCTTTGGTCTTCTCTTCTCCAGGCTAATTTTTTAATTAGCTTAAATTAATAGTGGTTTCTGGGGAACGGGAGCCCCAGTAAAAGTGACCCGAATTATTCAAAGATTCCAGTGTTTCAAATACCTGTTTATCCTAATTAGCATCTTAAATACATTGATGCCCTCTGCTTCTAACAAGCCATATTTTAACATGTTCCATATTTTAATGGATTTTACTTGAATGAACTGTTTAATCAAGTGAAGACACATTTCATGAATGAATAGAAGTAAATCTATAATTATAGCCTTTAGTCAGGTAAGAGGAGTGACATTTGCACAAGTCAGGGCTATATATAGCGAGTACATTTGAATGACAAAGTAGGTTACCTAGCTTCCATAGGAGAGCTGGGAATTTGCTCTGCTCTCAAGTTCATTTTGTAACCTAATTAGAATTTTCAAAGTGTTGTAAAGTGCATTGGGCACGGTCCTGGTTCCCCTCGTCTTCACCTGGGTCTCTGCCTTGCTGGAGGACTCCTTAGCTGGTACAGTGGCCTCATTAGGGAAGATGTCCAGAGAGCTGTGGCCACAGGGTCTCTGAAACTCTTCACAACCTCCAGTCACTGGCCCCACTTGGGACACATGGTCTGAACTTGGTAACTTGTCATTATAATACTAGTGTGCTTCTGCTTTTCTCTTCTTCCATTGTTAGTTTCGTTCCCTTGTGTCCTTCTCTTCTTTTCTTGTTTCCAGTCTCCCTTCTAACATTGTCAGGATCTGTTTATGGTGTAGGGGCTGGGAATAGAAGGATCTGGGATTCAAGATGAGCCATACTTATTGGATGGAGCAGGAGAGGGCAGGACAGTAACCCCAGCTTTGGTGAAAGATAGCACCCTGGACCTGCAGAAAGTGAGGACAGGAGACTTGTGGTCTTCAGGCAGGCTGGCCAGCAGGCTGGGAGTGTGACAGTTCTGCTGTTTTTACCCCTAAAATCGGTGGTTATCAACTTTAGCTGACCATTGGAATTACCTGATGATCATCACTGATGTCTGGATCCTGTCCAGGAGATTCTGATTGGTTGAGGAGGCCACAGGCATCCTCAGGTATTTCTCAGATGCAGGCTTCAGGCAGCTCCAGCCACCATCTTGTCTACAGCCTCATGGATGAGCCACAGCTGAAGCCATCCATTCAATGGCCCACTATTCCTCAGTCGTGGGGAGGCCATAGGTGTTTACTGTTTCAGCTGCTAAATTTTCAGACAATTTGTTACACAGCAGTGGAAGACTAGTACAGATTCTTACTTACCCCAGGTGCTTCTCCAAGTTGGTCACTTCATGCCCCCTGCACCATCCTTTCTTCATCCAGCCTCTAGAATTTCTTACCCAGATTAATGCTGTAGCCCCCTGCAGTTGTCCTCTTCCACTGGTCCCATAGAAGCCTGAGTTACCATTTCCAAACATGCCTCTAATCATTTTGCCCTCTCACACAACACCTCATATGGCTTTCCATTGTGCTTAAGATCAAGACCAGAATCTTTAATATAAACTGTAAGGCCTTTACAGTCTACCCCACCTATTACCCTCATTTCATTCCAACAGCCTCCCCCAGCCCCTTCCCCTTAGGGCTCTGCTTTTACTGTAGCTATAGCCTTCCTTTAGGTAACCTACCACTTCCCTCCACTACAGGACTTCTGCACATGCTGCTCCTCAGGCTGGAATCCTTTTCCCTGCAGCACCTCCTGGCTTAGGTCTGACTCTGTTACAGACTAGACCATAGGCATGCTCCTGAACTTGAGAGCCTTTGTCTCCAAACTTAAACATTCACCATTTGTCATCTGATGAATGTTCCTTACCCTCACTAGACAGAGATCCATGACAATGAATAATAAATCTTTTTACTCAATATTAGAGGTCTAGTACTACCTCACACAGTGCTGGGAAACAAAAAAGACATTGATATCATGAATGAGTAAGGAAATGAATGAATGAGACTGGTGGAAGCAAACAGATCCCATTCTTTAAAATGTAGGGCAGTAGGCGGCTGTCCAGGAAGTACTGAAGCCCAGAAGCCAGACAGTGACTGACTGTGTGATGGAAGTACAGCCCTGAGAGTGAAGCACAAGGCCAGATTGAGATCCTGAGCTCTGTAAAGGCCCCTTGCCAGGACAGTAGGGCCCTACACCGTTGGCTCCTGATCTCAGGGTCTTTAAATCACCTGGATGGAGGACAAGGGTATCCAGGCCCAAAATAAGGAGTCTGTAGGGGCAGAGACTTCATTGGTCCTACCTATGAACAGCAGAGGGTGGCAGGGGATAAGAGCCTAGCAGGACTTGCAGACATGGGACTCCAAAGCAAAGACAGCATAGGCGGAGACCATCAAATGACTCACATGACAATGGGGGAGTGAGGTGCAGCAGCTTGATAAGGCACCTGCGATACTTCCAAACAGTGGGCAGAGCCAGCAATGTCCACCGCCACATTCAACAGCGAGATGCAGGCTTCAGAGCAGAGGGGGTCGTGCAGGTGGCATGGCACTGTGTCTTTCTTGGGCACGATGCCAGCCTCCCTTTTGGGCTAGGGACCCACATTAGACTTAAAATGCATCACGTGGACTTCTTTATGCTGAGCACTGTCCCACACGCTCCATCCACCACCACTCCCTGGTGGATCCAACTCCATTTGCCTTCTCCGCTGCTCCTCTCCTCCTCCGCCCTCTACTTCTGCCCTGACATCTTGCCGGGTGTGGATGGAGATCAGCTGCCTATTCCCATGCTTAGCATGTGGACGGAGGTTTGCACTCAGTCAGCTGGAGGAGAAAGGCCACCATAATGGCCTCATTGGAGTGACAGGTCCCTGTCAACCTCCTTGTGCAAATGGGAGCGAGGTGGTACAGATGTGCTGGTCTCAGGGTTGAGATGCTGATCTGACCTGGCGGCATTTACTCTGCTCAGCAGGAGCAGGGCTGTTGCCACCGGGTCTGGCTTTCCCTGGAGCCATAGCTGATTCTTCCGACTCTCATCTTCCTGCAGTGTTGGCCTTCCCTGGAGCTTGAAGTCTGAGTTCAAATGTGAACATTTGTGCCTTGGGATCTTCAATTCCTAAGCTGCTCAGGAGCCTCAGAAGAGGTTGGTTACCCTTTGCGACCCTTATAGTCCTCAAGTGCCTCTTCTATAGGTCCTCGTTCTTGTCCTAGCCCCCGAATGACTCCTCTGAGCAGGAGGCACTTTGTCACCATCCCTGATAAAAGGCAGTCAGAACTGAGCCCAGCAATCCAGGTGTGGCCTGAGAGGGACTAGAGAGGTGATGTCTCCTCCTTCATTCCAGAAGTGTTGCCTTTTGAAATGTGGTTCCTAGTCCCACTCATCTTTTGGACAGTGGCTTTATTCAGTTAACACATTCTGGTTTCCTAATCACAGCAGAGGGCAAGTGGCTAAAGTTTTCTTTTCACATCATCATCAGTGGCTTATTTCATTTATCCTGTTTCCTTTAAGACAGTGGATCTCAAGTTTAAGCATGCATCAAACCACCTGGAGGGCTTGTTCCAGCATATCCTGGTATCACGTCACAGCCATAGTCCTCACCCGTTCTTAACAGCTCTTGCCCCTGAGCCTCCTGTTGCACATTGTTTATTCCTGTGCCTCTGCGCCCACCCCCTTCTTTTTAGCAGTGCCAAATGACTTCTGTGGATCCTTGAGGATTTGTTCCTGTGGCTGGACCTAGATTCTCTGCTCTAAGGCTGGGAGTCCCCTGGGGCTGGCCTGGAGGCCCTGTCCCATACACCCCAGCTCCCTCACCTCCCTTCCAGCAGCTCTGGGTAGCTGTTCACAGCCTTCCGCACCCCTGGTCTCACTTCCAGGTGATAGGGCAGCCTGCTCCAACTCCCTTCCTTGCCCATCAGCACCTGTGTCTCTCTATCCCTCCCGGCTTGTTCTGGGCCTGGCAGCAAAGCAGACTACTGGTGGCTGCTCACTGGGCCGAACCTGCAGAACAGGCCCCAGGGGACCCTGACTTTGCTTGAGTGTGGTTGTGAGAGTGCGCAGAGTGTCTGCATCTTGAGATGGTTTGGATGACAATTAGAGGACTTTGTAATGGTGCAAAAGTGATTCATGCCATGCATGTAATTCCAGTACTTGGGAAGGTGAGGCAGCAGAATTGGTGTGGATTTGAGGCTAGCCTGAGCTCTGCAGTGAGTTCAAGACCACCGTGTACTACAAGGTGTAGTACCACCGTGTACTACAAGTAGCAAGATTCTGTCTCAAACAAACAAAAAAACAAACAAGCAAACAAAGTGACCCCCATTCAGTAGGAACCATGCTTGGGAGTTTTGAATTTGGATCTTTTCTCATGATACTAGTGTGATACGGTACTGGGCAGTGGCAATGCCCCATCAGCCATGTGGCTGCAGGACAGGACACAACTGACACTCTACAGTGTCTTGTTTACCAAGCCAGGATGTTCAAAGAGCTAGGAGTATTCAACCCATTTTTCACTTAGGCTGTTCAGATGTAATGCTGTTGTAAGCTAAAAAGTATCTGTACAGCTTCCTGATGCTGTGACCAAATACCTGAAAATAGCAACTTATTTTGACTTACAGTTTCAGAGGCTTCAGTCCATGGGCACTTTGCTCCATTGCCTCTAGATCTGTGGTCAGGCAGAAACACGATGGCAGAAGGGTGTGGGGCAGGAACCTGCTCACCTCGTGGTAGCCAGGAAGCAGTGAGAAAGAGAATGAGCCAGAGAGCAAGGGGCTAGGAGCAAGAGAGCCCCTTCAAAGGCCTGCTTCTGTGACCCCCCACTTCCAACTGGCCCCACTCCTAACAGCCCTGGCTATGAGCTCGTCAGTGGATTAACCCGTGGGTAAGGTTAGCACCCTCCTGACCCAGTCACCTCTCTAGGCCCCACCTCCAAACCTTGCTGCATTGGGCACCAACCTCCCAATATAAGAATCTTAGGGAGACACTTCAAATTTAAACCATAACAATATCTGTTTTTATTTTCTTGGGATTAAGGGTTACTCATTTCCCAGAGGAATGTGGTTTTACTTTTGTAATGGAGATGAACACACACATAGAATTCTCACTGCAGAAATGCAGTTTATAGTAAACTGCTATCAGGCATCGGCTCCATGAAGCAAGATACCTGCAGGTCTAGAGGAAACCCAGGTGTTTGCAGGTATACTCAGTAAATTTTTCACAAGTGCACTAAAGGATCGTTCTGTCTCTATGTGAGTGTCAATTTTCCCTTGTGAAGAAGATCAGTTATATTTTTCCCACACTTTGGTTACTTGAAAATGCCATTTATCGCTGATGTCCTCCGTTCGCCCTCCCTGAGAAGTCCATAGAGTACAAACACGAGCCGAGTGCAGACCCCTCGGTGCTGGAATGATGGGCAGCGAGTGACTGATGGCGCTGACCGTCTGTTCTGGCCTCTTCTGGTTCACTGGGCCTTGGAAATGTCCACATTTGGCAAGGACCTGAAGAGTCATCCTGGGAGAGTGGGAAGAGCACTAGACTGGGAGTCATCCCTCTGTTTTCTCTTCTGTGAAATTGGGGGCGGATGGGATGGCCTCTTTGGTGTTTTGATTGTTTGTTTGAGTTCTGATTGCTTATAAAATATTTTATTCTGCCATATTCATAACACATTTTTCATGTACACATCAATCGCATACATATAGATACTCTAAGCTCCGATTGATGCCTTATGCTTAGAAATGATTATTCCAACTTTCAAGCAGTATATAGAACTAAGTTTACAAAGCCATTCAATACCCTCAGTCTTTCTGCTAGGGCTTGAATCAACCCTGTGAGTTATTTGCTGTTTTGTGCCCATTACTGAGGTGAAAAGACAGAGACTCAGGAGAAGCTGACTGGTTTCTCCAGTGTGGGGCCGTGCAGATGGAGAGGCAGGGTGTGGCTGCGCCTGCCTATTGGCTGGTGCCTTGAGCTGTGTTGCTCTCCAGCTGGGACACATGTGGATGTGTTCTGTGTTTAACCACTGCTGTCACTCTGCCACACCTTCAGGACACACACAACTGATCCTGGGACCCTACTTGCACCCCAAGAGGATGGAGGCAGCAGAAATAAACTCTAACGGCAAAGGCAACTTTCTTCAGTCAGCTGGTTCCCAATCTTCCATCAAAATAGAAGTGAAAACTACAGGTGGACGAGATTCACCCTGCCGGCGACACTTTCTTTTTACAAAACATTCGTCAAAAAGTATTTGAAGCATTCAAAAAAAGCACAGAATAAAATAAACTCCCAAGGACTTGCTAGCTGGAATTAATGAATGTTCACATTTTGCTCCATTTGCTTTCCTATTTCTTTTAAAGAAATAAAATATGGCAGTTCCCACTGACATCTCCTTTGTTGCCCTTCCTTGGTGGTGGCTTCCTGGTGGCCAGTGACATTTAGGGCCAGATTATTCAAAACACTTTGATATAGACATTAGAAGGATCTGCTGACTGTTGGAATAAGAAGTGCCTTTTTATTATGGTAAAATATACATAACATAAAATTTACCATTTTGACCACTTTTAAGTGTATAGTTCCATAGTATTAAGTACTTTCACGTTGTTATGCAACACTCCCCATTATCCATCTCCAGAACCTTTTCATCATCCCAAACTGAGCCTCTGTATCCATTGAACATGCACGCCCCACTCCCTCCTGCCCTAACACCTGGCAACCCCTGTTCTACTTTCTGTCTCTATGAATTTGACTACTCCAGTTACCTTATACCACTGGAATCATATAACCTTTATCTTTTTATGTCTGCCTTTTCTCAGTAGCAAAGTGTCCTCAAGGCTCGCCCATGTTATACCATGTATCTGAATTCCATTCCTTTTGTAGGCTGAACAATATTCCGCTGTATGTATAGACCACAGTTTGTTTACTCACCCATCCATCAATAGACATTTGGGTTGTTTCCACCTTTTGGCATCTGTGAATAATGCTGCTACGAAAAAATATCTATTCAAGTCCCTGCTTTCACTTCTTTTGTGTAGATGCTCAGAAATGGAATTGCTGGATCATTTGGTAATTCTTTGTTTAATTTTTTTGAGAAGCTGCCATTCTGTTCTCCAGAATGCTGCACCATTTTACATCCCCGCTGGCAATTTTCAAAGGTTCCAGTTTTCTTTGCATCCTCACAACACTTGTTTTTTCTTTTTTTCTTTTTTTCTTTTTTTTTTCTTTTTTTTTTTTTTGATAATAGCTATCTCTGGGGGGTGAAAGAGAAATGCTTGTAAGAATGATCTTAAACAAGAAGAAACGAGGCCCAGGGATGTAAAGGGTCACATAAGCCAAAGTCATGAGCAAGTTAGTGACAGAGCAGGAGGAGAAAGCTGGGTCCCCCACACAGAGCTCTTTCTGCTAAAACACATAGTTCAGTGTCCACCGGTGTATGGCATAGGATGCCCAACTATTGTTGCAGGCCGTACCTGGACTTCAGATTTATTGACCTGGATCCTTAATTTGTAAAACAAACAAACCTCCAAGTAGTATCAACACTAAGAAATGTAGCGGGGGTTAGATTTCTGATTTCCCCTCCAAAAATGATGTGATCCTGGGTCCATGTTGTAGCATGACAGTTGAATGACAACCATCCTTAGAAGGCATGTGGTCACCAGCTTGCCACAATCTCCCCACTCCCTGACATCCTTCCCCACTGGCTCTGTCACACATGGGCTGGTTCTGGTGACACTGGAGTTTGTAACCTTCTGCTTTCCAGGCACACAGATGTTAGTTGTTCTGTATGTCAGAACTTAACAGGCTAATGTCATGCCTCTTTATTCTTTCCTCTATTCCGTGTTATCACTCTCAATGCCTTGGCTATTTCTTTGGCATAAATGCAAAGTAATCCTGCAAATCCATAATGCAAAATATGAATAAAGACGTTATTGGAGAGCTTGATGTGGAGACAGGATGATGCATTGAGGAAGCACCAGCCACAGCCTCTTCTTGCTTTTTCTGTCCAAGGAAGTCTATGGGCAACTTTAGCCCCTTCCCTGTCCAGGTGTCAGTCACAGACACTCCCTTCATGTTATCAGTGGAGGGGAGAAAATTGATTTGTCCAGTTGAATTGCTCCCCCAGAATGACCCTGCAGGACAGTTCTTCCTGTGTCCACCAGCACACCCACCCTCTGTCTTCTCTTTGCTGACAGGTGAGGAACGACCTGACTGGGGTTCTATATGGTGAGGACATCGAGATTTCAGACACTGAGAGCTTCTCCAATGATCCCTGCACCAGTGTCAAAAAGCTCAAGGTAGGTGCAGCTTGCTTGGGGGTGGCAATCATAGGCTGATGGTAATAATTTTGGGTTCCCTAAACCCCCTCTCTGTTAACCTCAAGTTCATGCCAACCTTGGCATCTCAGACTTAGTTGAAGTCTCCAGGGCTTAGCCCATCACTTGCTGTCCTGCCTTGGCCAAAGGTGCTGACTGCCAGGTGCACCACGCCCCATAGAGCTTCCACAGCAGTTTCTCTCTCAGCCTCATTTAGAGAGAGCACGGCACAAGTTATCATCTCTGTGTTGAAGTGGCTTTGAGAGAGGAGCTGCCTTGCCCAAAGCACACAGCAAAGACATACTATTGTGGGGACTGAAAGCCCAGGCTGCTGACCTCACCTGGTGACAGTCACTGAAGAGCAGCAAGGGTCAACTAGAAGTTCCTCCAGTTGTAAGTGGATCTCTAACATTCAATTGTCCATTCTTTGCACAAACTTTCTCAAATGCCTTTTATGTGCCAGCCCTTCTCCTGGGCTCCCAGACACATCCGTCATTCCACCTGTCCTTGTCCTCAGGTGGCTCACAACATGATAAGGAAGACATACACCTCTCAGGGAAACCCGGAACGAAGGGACCTGGGAACAAAGACAGGAAGTGACTCATCTCACCTGGGGAGAGGGTTCAGAGAAGAGGCAATATTCCAGCCTTGCAGGCTGCACAGAATGGCAGGGGAGGGACGCAAGTCAGAGTGCAGGCAGGCCTGCACCTCTGCTTGGGAGCCACAGGAATTCCATGGAGCCTGCTGTATCAGGGAGGGTGGAGAAGGAAAATCCTAAGACAGGAGTTTGGGGCCAGTTCCCAGGAACCATGAATGCTGAGTTGAGACATTTAGTCTTTCATCCATGGCCACGGGGAGTTCCTGGAGGCTTACATAGGCTTACATAGCTTACACAGGTGTCATCAGAGCTGTGAACTTTTTTTTCTCTTCCATTCGCTCAAGCCCACATCTGATGTCAATGGCATGGAGACCCCAGACGCCAACTGTTGGTGTATCCCTTCTGACTTGGACAGGTCCCAGCTTACATCAGTTAGAGCAGATGGCAGTTTGAGGCTGTCACTTCCACATCCCTCAGTTAGTAGATGGGGAGCCAGAAGCCCAGAGGCAGGTAACAAAGGAAGCAACACCATCCTCTTCTGGGCAGGCATAGGGCCTGCGGTCACATGCCAGCCCTGGGAGACTCTGCAGATGAGGAAGCAGCAGCCAGAGGAAGCCTGTTGTCGTCCAGGTAGCAGGCACTGGTTCCACCCAAGCTCTTCCGCTGTGGTGCCACAGCTGTCCGCTGTGAGGGAGCCTGGCAATGTGGGGCCTGGAGGACTCAGGGGTGGGTGGCCAAGCTGAGGTGAGACTGGTGCTGTGTTGACATTCTCCTGCCACACGCAGGGTGTCTCCCCAGGGTGCGCACTTGAAATAGTGCCTGGTCTCCAAGGCCAAGCAGAGTTCTGAGGGCTTTCAAGTTTAAAGAGCATTTGTACATGAAGCAGAGATACTACTTGAAAGGCTGCATGAAAATGAGAATGAACCAGATTCTCTATTCATTGCCCAACCTGCTGAACCAAAGTAGGAGGACCATTAACGAGGATGAAAATAATGACCAAAATCACTGGCATTGGACCAGGGTCAGGTCTGGAGTGACACCCTGACCTTTACTCCCTCATTCCATCCTTTCCAAAGCCTTCCCATGGAGGGGTTTTTTGTATATCCATCTCATAGGTGGAAATTGAGGGTCACGGTGGTGAAGGAACCACTCCAAGGCAGCCAGTGAGAAATGGCAGGCTAGAATTCAAACTGGATCTGGGTGATGCCACCGCTCAGCTGGCCCCACAGCTTGGGAGATCCTGAGAAAAGATTTCAACACGCTGCGGCCCAGGGCAGAGGGCAGGGCTGGGGACAGACGTGCTGTCTGTGGCCAAGGCTTTCCCCACACGAAGACTCTTCCCTCGCATACTCACCTGGCTCCTTTTTGCACTCTTTGGAATCTTTTCTGAGTCGTTCCCTTCTCTCAGAGGCCTCCTCTGATGCTTTATTTAAAATTAAAATCCTTGCTCCTCAAATTCCCACTTCTCCCTTTCTGCTAATTTTTTCCATTCTTGGATTGACATCTGCATTCTTTTCCTGGGGCTGTTGTAATGAAGGGCCGCAAGCTAAGTGGCTTAAGGCAATAAAAATTTATTCTGTCCCAGAGTAAATCAAGATCAAGGTGTGGGCATGACCATCCCCTTCTGAGGGCCCTAGGCTATTCCATGCCTTTCTCTTGGCCTCTGGTATCACCACAGGCCCTGGCAGCCCTTGGCTGCATAACATAAGTACCTGCCTCTGAGGACCTTTCCCTCCTTCTCTTCACATCATTCTTTTGAGCACACTAGTCCAGCGGGTGGATTAAGAGCCCACCCTATTCCAATATGGCCTCACCCTAACTAATTACCTCTGTAACAACCTTGTTTTCAAATAAGGGCACATTCTGAGGTTTTGGGGGCTAGGAATTAACATGTCTTTGGGGGGAACATAATTCACTGCTATTACAATGTGTGACATACTATCCACTTTACTGCATTGCTTTAGTGTCTGTTCCCTCCCATTAGAATATAGCTCCAAAAAGCAAAATTTCTGCCTGTGTGGGTCACTGTTTCTTTCCTCTCACCTGAAACCAAATTTAATTTGCTCAATATTCTGTGGTATGTGCACTAAAGAAGTACAGAGTCCAGACAGACAAAACAATAGAGACACATGGACAAAATACTCAGGAAAGAAAGGGTGGAAAGTTCTGGAAAGTGCAGAATAAAAGAAAGTTTCTGCTTTATTACGGGTTAATATGGAGAAGGAGGTACAGAGGACAAGGAAGAAAACTAAATATCAGATAGCAGAACAGGAATCTGCATTGGAGGCAGAGTTCATGCCAAGGAAAATAAAAATCAATAAGTTAGAGAACAAACTCGAGATGTTTTCTCTAAATTCAGAGGAAATGGCCAAAGAGATCAATCCAGTAGAAGAAAAGGTAATAGTAATGGATACAGGAAAAGGGTGATCCTAAGAAGAAACTAGGACACACAAAACAGGATCAAGATCAAACTATCAAAATAGTTTCCCCAGTAGCAACAAGAGTTTGACTCCTGACACTGTTTTCCAATCAGAGGAAGAAGGGCCAGCTGGAGAAAGGGCTGGTTCTATGGTGCTGGAAATACGCAAGAAGATTCTTGAGCATCTGGTAGTGTCGGAAAGTAAGAAAGTGCCCAGGTTAACCATCACACCACACACTGGTAAGGGTGGCTCAAGGGGGCACAGCAGCCAACTAAAGAGTGTCCAATGGCCAAAGCTGGAATATTTGAGCAATAAAATGGAAAGCAGTGTTGGAAAACCAGATGTGATCACTCACATCTATAATCCCTGCACTTATGAGGCTGAGGCAGGAGGATTGTGAATTCAAGGCCAGCTTGGACTACAGAGCAAGACTTTGTCTCCAAATAAATGCAATAAAAGTAGCACTGGAACATAACCCAAAGTATGAAACAAATATTCTCTCAATTCCATGCTTAAATGGGAGAGAATAGACAAATCATGCAGTAGAATTCCAAGTAACTTATATAAAGAGCAGAATGCACTTTTTTTTTTGTTTTGTTTTTCTCCAGTACCAGGAACCAAACTCACGACCTTGCGCTTGCCAGGCAGGCGCTTTTGCCGCTGAGCTAAATCCCCAGCCCAAGTAACTTATATAGATCCTTTGTGCCCCAAGGAATCAAATCTAAGTACCCACTTCTTAAATTACTTCCTTACAAAACGCACAGTATGAAAGGGAGGATATTTGACAGTGGAGAAGCCTGACAAACACTGCGTCCGCCAGACTATCAAGGTCAACATCAGCAATAATCAGCATTGGCAGCACCCTTGATATGACATGTTGAAATGGCACTCAAACCTCCCCCAAACCCACAGTCCCAGTCTAGTGATGACAAAAACACTAGCCAAATTCCACTTGAAGGCCAGTCTGCAAAATTTCAGACACATACTCCTCAATATGACCTAGGCTGTTAAAAAACAAAGAATGTTTGAGCTAGAAGGAGCCCAAAGACCCAAAACAACTAAATCTAATGTGATCTCCTAGGTGGGACTGAGGAGTTAGAAAAGGACATTACAGAGAAAAAACTAAGGAAATTGGGAAATTTGAATAAATGATGGGCTTTTGCTAACAATGGTGTATCGAAGTTGGTTCATTGATCGTCACTAATGCCCCACACCAGCATACCACGTTGATAGTAAGAGATAGTGGGTGAGGTACTGTGAGACTGCTCTATAGTAGTGATGGCAAATGTTTTAGAGCTTTCAGTACTAGCCAATAGCCCTCTCTGCCTGCCATAGGTTCGCTACTACTCTGTACTATCATCACAATTTTTCTGTAAGTCTAAAACTATTCTCAGATAAGATTACTTTTAAAAAATAGGAAACAAATTTAAGTGGGCTAAAGACAGACCATGTAGATTGAATTATATGAAGTTGGCAATATTTAACCATTTTTGAACTACAAAATCCATAATGCAGAATGAACACAAACTTTGATACCCATCTGCCAAATCAGTAAAAATGATACAAAAGTTATACAGAAATGTGAGGGCTATGTACAAACTAGCCGGCCTATATGCATTCTAGCAGAATTGGTGAAGAAAGTCATAATCGGACACATTTTGGTAAATATTTTGGCACACAAACTGTAATGGGAAATCTTACAAATATCTAGGCCAGGAAAAAACAAAGTTTCCACAAAGGCACAGAAGCCAGGTTCCCCTCTTGCTTCTTGCAGCATTAAATCCCAGAGACAATGGATCACCTGGGAGACATTCTACAATATGTAAGGCTCACACCGCATACCAGCCAGGTGCCCTGCTGAAGGCTGATGTCAGCCAGTGAGAGCAATGGTGCCCATTATAGCCAAGGTCGTGGTAGAAATGGCCAAGAAGGGACCACAGAACTGGTGGAAGGAGAGCTAAGTCTAAATAATTGTTATAAAAGTGTTAACCAATGCAAACTACATGTAACTTTACATGTAATGTAAAAATAGAGATTATAATAACGGTAATTGAGATATAAAAATACACATTCCATTCCCAGAACAGGTAAATTTAAAATAATGGGTGCTAAACTCCTGGTCTAAACTAGGAGAGGGACACAAAAGAGGGCATTTTGCTCATTAGTTTCATAATTGGAGAAACAGAAGCTAAAGATTCATTGAATAACTTAATGGTACATATTCTATTAAGCAAACAGAACTTGAAGCTGCTGAAACATGGAATATTAGAGCAAATAAGAATCTAGCCCATGTGCCAAAAAAAAAAGGCAAAACAAGCGTGAAAACCAGGCAGCTCCAACCAGATCATTATAAACAAAATATAATGATTTTGATTATAAATTCAAATGGGTCAAACTCACTATTAAAAGATAAGGACCTTCAGATTGTGTTTTGAAAAACTATTTGCAACAGATGAGGTGATACAGGAAGGTTAAAGGTAAAAGATAGAGCAGAGGTCTACTAAGCAACCACGGTGCAGAAAAAATCCTAGTATCCATATCAAACCACAGAGAACTCAGGGTACAGGCAGTCAACAGAATTACGAAATCATTTTCTATACATAAGTGTACAAATCACTGTGAGAATAACAGGCTGATGGACTATTATTGCTCTAAATTACATCTCGCTGAAATAAATAAAGAAAAGCCTGTTGGAAATACAAAAGGGAATTGGCAGAATCACAATGGTGTTGGGAGACATAACATTCCTGTCTCAGTCTTGGACAGATCGCCTAGGCGAAAATAAGAACAGAGAACTGAATAATGAACTTAATAAGACTGATTTGGCAGGAACCTATCAAAGATTATATCCAGAAAATAAGGAAACAGTACCATCTCTCTGCAATGAATACCAGAGGTCTTCCAAGTTTATTCAAGGCTTGTCCTGCACAAGGGGCAGGAATGTCTGCAGTCAGGGCAGCTTGGAAACCCCCATGCAGAGGCCAGCACTGGGCTTGTGGGAAGCTCTGACTGCAGTCTTCCCTCTCTGTCCACGTCAGTTGCTTCCTCTCTGCCAGAGGCCCCCAGCTCCTAAGTCATGCTTCGGTGGAGTTGGTGAGTGTATTATGTCAACTATGGACACCCAAAGCTCCTACCTTCTGGAACGGAGGTGTGAATGGCAGTTGTCCTAATTCAGTCTAGAAGTGTGGAGGCCAAAGACTTTCACAGAAAAAATAAGAACTTCATTAAAAAAAAATCCAAAACCTGTAAAATAAAACACAGATTCAAAACGTGCACTCATCAAATGAGTGCTTTAATGATGACAAGGACACCGTGCATGTCAAGAAGCTGTGGCAGACATTGTAGAAGCCCTCCCATCTGCCTCCTCCCAGCTGTGGCCACCATGCCCTCCTGCTTTTGTAAGAGTCATTTACCTGCTCTCCTCTTTGTTTTGTGTTCACTTTGCTCCAAACTCAGAAAGCATAGAAAGTAGGGGCTGGGGATTTAGTTCAGGGGCACAGTAGCACCTGCCTGGCAAGTGCAACGTCGTGAGTTCGATTCCGGGTACTG
This sequence comes from Chinchilla lanigera, assembly GCF_000276665.1. Lineage (NCBI taxonomy): Eukaryota > Metazoa > Chordata > Mammalia > Rodentia > Chinchillidae > Chinchilla > Chinchilla lanigera. The sequence continues at coordinate 27,062,499 of NW_004955419.1, forward strand.
GAAAAAAAAAAAGTACTATTCTAGTTTTTACCATTTTTATTGTAGTAAAATGCATAAGACAAAATTTACCATTTTTAATCATTCGATTTAGTAGCATTAACTGTATTCATAGTGTCATGCAGACTTCCCACGATCCACTCCCATAACTTTGTTATCATCCCAAACAGAACCTCACACTAGAAATTTGAGTCAAGCAGACACTGGGTTCAGTTTCTATCCCTGCCTCAATGTCTTGCTCCATGGAAAGCCCACTGGAACATTCAATAAGCCAGGCTGTGTGATGGCCCCATATGCAGAGCACTGGGCTCTCGGGGGTGGTTGAGATTATATTGGAAATTTGAGAAACAGTGGAATAAAGAAAACACAGAATCATAAAATGATGGAATGAATGTAAGGGAGAAAAAAGCCATAGAACTTCTTATCTTTAAGTGAACATTACAAGAATATCAAAGGGCCTAATAAAACCCACACTTCAGGCCATAAAGCAGAGCTGGGAAATTGTGAGCAATACGTATAGGCTCTCTGGACTCACAGAACCCACATTTTGCAGACGAATTTCCCAGAGGAGTGAGGGCCTCTCCCTGCAGTCATGCTGTGAATGTGCAGTGTCTTCTCTTTCTCACAGCCTGTTCTGCCCTCACCTCACGCCTCTGCTTCCACACCAGCAAACGACATACTTTAGCATTTGCTTTGTGCCCAAAGATTTATTAATTCATTTAATCCTCACAATGACTCTATAATAGTGGTCTGCATACTACAGCCCATGGGTCAAATCTACCCACCTCTGATTTTATAAATAAAGTTTTATTACAACACATTTATTTACCATGTTGTTTGGGGCTGCTTTAGTGCTACAGTAGCAGAATTGAGTAATTGCAACAGAGGCTCTCTGGCTTCTGAAACAAAAATTATTTACTACTTGGTCTTTTATAGAAAATATTTGCTACCACCTGCTCTAAAGGTAGCAGTTATTACCGTTGCCATTTTAGAGGCAGAGAAGCTGAACCTTGGGGAGGTTTACTAACTTGCCCAGGGATAAGCCGCTGAAAAGTGAGTGGGCTGAAATCACTGCCCAGCAGTCTAGCTGTAGACTGACTGACAGCGACCTGGGCTAAACAGAAAACTCTTATGTTTGTTTTTATCATCTATGCATTGTTTGAGCTCCAGTAAGGCATCACGAGACCCCATAACAGAGCTAGACTTTCTGCTCTTAAAAGAAAAGGGACAAGAAGGAGCTGTCTCCGCCACCCAGAAGCTCCTGAGCTTGCTTTTTGAGTGATTCACAAAAATAGCTCTGTTCTCCACCAATATGAGTGAGCCTGCTCATGCCTGAAGTGGCACAGTGAGGGAAGAACTTTGACCAGAAAAGCCCCCTGGGACAGAAGGGGTGCTGGGACCCAAGAGAGAGGCAAGGGGAGCAGAATCAGTCCAGGTCAGGACCCGTCAGAGAGGGAAGTGCCTTTGTGTCCTGTGGCTGCTGTAACAAATCTGATGAGTGTGAACAACACAGAGGGGCCTCGCTGTCCTGGAGCCCAGAAGGAGGCCCACAGTCTCAGCAGGCTAAAACTGAGACAGCAGTGAGCTGGTTCCTTCTGGAAGCTCTGGGACAGATCCATCCTCCCACCCACTCCAGCTTCTGGAGGCGGCCTATGCTCCTTGCTAGGGGCCCCTTGCTCTGTCTTCTAACCCACCAGTGCTCAATAGAGTCCTTCTCACATTGTGTCACTCTGTCTCTGACTCTTCCACTTTTAAGGAGCCTTGTGATTACCTTGTGCGCACTTGGAGAATCCAAGAAAACCTCCCTATTTTGAGATCCACTCCCTTAATTGTGCCCAAACCCGGGTTACCCTTCCCAACTCCTGCTGTATAACACCACTCAGTCGTTCTGGGGATTAGGATGTAGACACAGTGGGAAGCCATCATTCTACCTATCACAGGAAGATGACAAAAATAGGCCTTGAGTGGACAGACATCACCTTTGCATCCTGGGAGAGTCCTAGTGAGAACTGTACCTTTCTCACCACCAATAGCCAGAAAAAAATCCAGGTAAAAATTGTCCCCCTTTCCCACAACCAGAGAAGAGAGTCCTGCTGGCAGTTGCCACCCCACCTCCACCCACACCAGGCCAGGAGCCCCTGCTGGTCCCCGAGAACAGGCTCACACAGGCAGCCTGAGGGGACACAAAGCCGCAGAATAAACATGGCGCCTTGTCCCAGTGGGCCAGCTTTGCTCAGAGACATGGAGAAGAAAAAGTATTATTTTTATCTTAAGACAGATATATTATTGGAAAGCTAAATATACATGAATGTTCAAGATACAATAATAAACTTTAAAGAAATGCCATGCTTTGCCAGTGGGCTGCTGTGGGCTACTCCTTCTTCACGCCCTTCCTGGAGCGTGAGTACATGTTTCTGGCTTCTGTGCCTTTAGGGATGCTTCTGGTGGTGGGGAGGGAAATGTCTAAGAAGACTAATTTTTGTTAAATAAGGGAAAGTATTCATTCTGGGTGGAACCAGTCTGCCAGAGCCAGAACTTTGGAGAACATTCTAGGCAAACCCTCCAGTCTACCTCAGATTCACAGGTGCAGCATGGGGAGGCCTGGCCCAGCTTCGGACACCTGAACCAGCCCCTGTGCCTGGGGGGTCAGGCCACCTTCCAGTCCACATCACACCAGACTCTAGAGGCTCGGCTGCCTTCAGGCCCAGAGCACCTCATCCCCTCTCTACAGTCTCATACATAGTTTGGTGTGGTTTTCAGCAGCTCAGTGGGGTATGGAGAGTGGGTCTGTGAGGCAGCGAGGTCCCTGAGAAACCAGGATGCACGAGTGTGGGCTGAGACAGGTGTATGGGTGGTAGGAAACTCCAGGCAACCCAGGAGTCAGTGTCAGGGACAATGTTGACCTTCTTTGTAGGACCTGGCATTCCTGTAGCAGAGGTCGGTGGGACAGGCTGGTCCTTCTTATCTCCTAACATCCTGCTCTTGGAAATACACAACAGCTGTTTCAGTGACCCAGGATTGCATGTGCCACTCACATCCTTTTGCTTGAAAACTGCATGACTTTTCACCATGAGTTGATGCTGGAGATTGGAGGCTGAGCCCAGGCAGCTCAGGACTGGTGGGGTTTGCTTCCTCAGCCTGGGAGAAGTAGGCGGAGGGAGGGGTCAAGGCCTGAGGCTTTAGGTAACCTCAAGTCAGGCTTGGTACCATCACTTCCTACTTATGTGGCCAGGTATCTTAGGTTAAGTCCCTGGAAGAAAAGCCTGGGGGTCTTGTGGAAGTGATCTGTGGAGGAGGAGATCACAGGAGAAGGGAGGGCAGCAGGTTAAAGCAGGACGAAACCCAGCCTGACCACCAGTACTACCTTGATTGAGAATCAATTTCATTTGGCCTCACAGGGGTCTCTGGGGCGCAGACACCCCATGAAGCCAAGGGCACTTCCCAAAGAAGAGGGTGAGCTGTCAGCAGTGCCCCTCACTGCAGCTTCAGGGTCAGCCATGAAGATCAGGTCCTTTGGCCTATCTGAGAAATGGACATGGTGAACCCAAAGGGTGCCAAGCCCTAGGACTAGCAGGAAATGCGATCGTCGCAGTGATGGCAACACCTGTGGCTGCTGAGCAGCCAGTGTGGTGCTCATGCTTAGTACAGTGTCCGGTCACCGCATCCTGTGTTGTACCCTGTGCTGGGAGCTGGGTTCATGCAGAAGAAACATATTACCTTCAGTACTGGGAAGGGGGGACAGAAAAATAAGTGGACTTGTGTCAGAATAGAGGACTTCAGGGTGCTGCAGGCTCATAGAGGAGCAAATGGCCATCAAGCACAGTAGGACAGAGAGCTGGCTTCTCAGAGTAGAGGGCTGAGCTGGGGCAGGAGAGGTGGGTAGCAGTTGTGAAGACCAACAGTTCAAAGAGAAGCGTGCTCTGGATGGATGAGCTTTCAGAAAGGCACAAAGTGGGACTATGAATGAATGCATGCAATGCATGCATGAATGAATGAATTGTAGGCATGTTTTGAGAAACATATCCTTACTGCCACAGAGGAGTGAGAAATGTGATGGAGAAGTGAGCAGGAAGCAGTTAGTAAACAATCTCAGATGTTCTACTAGAGAGCTCAGAATTTGATCTTTGAGCCTCAGGAGCTCAAAGGATTTCCCTCAGAGGATGGAAGGATTTCCCACTGTCAGATCTGGACCTTCGTGTGGCCCTTTCATCCACTCTATGGAGGCCAAGGTGCATGGGGAGAATTCGAGGTGGAGATCCAGCTATTCTCCAAAGAAGGATGGTGGCTAAAGCCAGAACAGTGGGGCTGGAGCAATGGGGCTGACTTGAGAGCCAGCGAGCAGATGGAAGCAACAGGCTCTGGATAGAGCTTGGATGTGGGAAGTGAGGAAGAGGAGTGAATCTAAGAAGACTCCCAAGTTTCCAGGTGGGTGAGTGGGAAGCTGGTGGTACCACTCCTAGAGCCTGAAAGCAGGAGGAGGAGGGGCTTTCTGGGAAGGGTGATGAGTACAACTTGGCGTCTGTTGTCCTGGCAATGCTGGGAGAACCCCATTATGTGTCCAGTGGGCAACTGGAGGCAGATCTGGGCTGGGGAGAGAAGTTTGACAATCCACAGCACACACACAGCAACTGTGGCCACGTCATGAATGGGGCTACCCAGAGCATAATGAGAACAAAGAACTAAGAGCATGGCAGCAGCATCTAAGGAGGGACAGAAAGATCAGGAGTTGATGTGGAGGTATCTGAGCAGGTGTGACTAGGCAGTTGTGAGGGAAGCCAATGGGATGTCATGGAAACCAGTGGGATACCTGGTAGGAGGGAGGGATGGATGGATGGATGGATGGATGGATGGATGGATGGATGGATGGATGGATGGAAGGGTGAATGGGTGGGTGGGTAGATAGATGGGTGGATGGATGGACAGATAGATGGAAAAATGGATAGATAATGTTAGCAGCAAGCCATGATAAAAGATTTCAGCCAATAAGCAGAAGGACCCTGGAGAGTGCCTGGGAGCCTGTCCATGGAACGGAAGCAGCTCAGAACTTTTTATAGCATTGCAGACGTGGTGAGGACAAAGGCTTGCTTTCCTTCAACTGCTCTCTTAACGATCCTTTAAAGTCCTTTCAGAGCAAGTTTTTTCCTCTTCTTTTCTTTCTTGCTTGCTAACGGAGGATGATTTTAGAATGCAGCCTTTTTTATTCTGCTAAAGTACATGATGAGTAAAATGGCCTCCCAGTCAGCACTTTCCAATTTTGAAAGATGCTAAAAACTGATCTTTAAAAGCATGTTTCTCCTCTTCATGCATCAAAGGGCCTGAGGTCTGCTAAAGGGGATGAAGAACAGCAGGAAGGGAGTGCCTCCTCTGAGGCTGGACCTCACTTTGGAGGCCAGGAGGCCGCTGTGTAGGAGCAGGTGTGGGTCAGGTCCCAGCTGGCCTCGTGGTGGCTGCTCAGTGTGTCCTGTTGTGGCCTGTTCTTCTCTATGGAACACACTGTATCCCAGTCCTCTAGAAGACAACCGGGGCCCATTATCTGCCCTGGGAGGGAGCCTCAGGTAAATGTTTAGTAAATGTTTGTTGACTGAATGAAAGAGTTACAGGGGCTGTTGTACAGTATTCACCTATTAACCACACTGAGCTAATGAACATAATCCCATTTATAGAGCTTTCAATCATAAATTTTCCTTAGAATTAGGCCAGGGGAAGTTATAAAATACTAAAGTCTGGCTAGCTCTTACTAGCCATTTACTGTGTGCCAGGCACTGTGTTAAGCACTTCACAAGCATCTTCTCAGAGTCCTCCCAGCATTCCATAAAGCAGATACCACTCTTATCCCACCTTTCAGTTGAGGAGATTGAGGCTGAGGTGGGAAAAGGAGGCACCAAGACCACCTGAGGCTTGGTGGAGCTGAGATTTGGACAAAGCTTGAAGGGACTCTTACATGGGAAGCTCTGTAGACTCTGAATATCCAGAAGATAGAAAAGTCTAGAACACTGGGGGAGGATGGATGGGGCCTTGTCTCTGCTGTCAGCTCCCTTGGAAGGGCCTTTCCTTTCCTGGCCTCACTTTCCCTGTATGGAAAGTAAAGATTAGATGACATCTCAGTGGCCATTGAGGTTTGCCTGTCCCGGCTGGAGAGCATCAGTGGTGATTCCAGGGTCCTCCCGCTACAGCCTCCAGCTGGTACAGCCCTGCCCCGGCCTTCCCAACCCCCAGACCAGGGGGGACAGCTGTGGGAGCCAGGGCAGCCCTTGGAGAAGTAGAGTGGCTAGACAGGGTGAGGCGCTGTGCACCCAAGCTGGGGGAGCCCGTGGCTGGAAGACGGGCCCAGGAGTGTTCTTTTCCCCTGGCCTTGAGTGCCAGGGAATGTGTGACGTCACCCACCTTCACTGTGTGTCCTTCTGTCCACAGGGGAATGATGTGAGGATCATCCTTGGCCAGTTTGACCAGAACATGGCGGCAAAAGTGTTCTGTTGTGTAAGTAACACGGGGTGTTGTTCGTGTCTGTGATTCACCAAGCTTTTCCCTGCCTGGTCCCACCACACCTGAAGCCTGGGTTTCTGGGGACCGAGCCTTCTGCTCCTTGCTCCCTTTGTTCAAGAAGCTACCCTAGGGGAGCCAGAACTCATTTCCAAGCCCACAGTGGCCACTGGTGAAGTGCTGGTAGCCACTGCTACGTGTGCTCAGCCCCATAGTTTGCAGGCACAGACACTAGCCTTCCTCTCACGGTGGCAGGAGGCAGAGCTTGAAATTTAGGAGGAACTATTAAATCTTCATTATCTAACCCTTCATCCTTTACAATTATCTAGTGCATGACAAGTGACAAAGTACATTTTTGTTTCTCATTTAATCTTTAGGACAACTCTGGGAGGCAACTATGATGATCTCATTTCATAGGTCAGGAAATAGAGGCCCAGAGAGGCAAAGGGGTTTACCTCAGTCGTGTGGTGGCCAAGCCAAGGCTCGGTCCTGGTCACCCAATTCCCAATCTAATCTAAACACTGAGCTTTTCTCCATGATCTTCTAACTTGGCAATAGAGTAACAGCACTGACCTAGCAATGACGTCTGTTAACATTCTGATGCTCTATCTCCCCTCCCCCACCCGGGTCAGGAGGACAACCAACAGAATGAGAGCCCAGTTATGTGAGGCATTGTCTGCCCAAAAACCTCCTCTTACACTGACTTTATTCTGGGTGTAGTCTCTAGGGATGGACCATGGATCTCTGTTCACTTCCACCTTTGTGTCAGTAACTCGGATGAGGCTATAAATAGCCACCACTGTAGTCAGAGTTTGCAAGGGAATAGATTTAATCCAGGACACATAATTTACAGGATTATTTTATAATATTCTCCTAAAGAGTCAAATGCAGAACAGTGCCAGAGATCTTCACACACACTAGAGACCTAAAGAGTCCAGCTGAGGCCCTGGATCCCATGACAATGTCCTACATGAGTCCAGCTGGAGGCCTAGAGACAGCAATGTCTCATGCAAGTCTGTATCAGGGATCTGCATTGGGAAGACCCAAAGGTCAGTGGGGGAATGTAGAAAGTCTGCTCCAGCAGGATGAAGGATCTGTGCCAGCAGGCTGAGGGATCTACACTGGAGCCAGGAAGCAATGCTCAAAGTAAGGACCAGAGCTCCCTCGAAAAGAACCAAAGCCATCTTCAGCAATAGCGAGGTCCTGAGCTGCTCCAATGATGAAAAAGGCTGAGTTCCTATCAGGAAAACCAGCATAACACACTTCTCCAGGAGAATTAATAGTGTACCTTCTTCCCCTCCAGTTCTCCTTTTTGGAGAAAGGATGCTGTTGGCAACAATCCACACCCAGAACCACGCTGATTCAGTTCAGCTGTGTGTTACAAGCTGGCAATTAGTTAATCCACCACAGCCACCTTATAGAAATTGTAGAAGTCATGAACTATGTCAGATGGCTGAGCGAGGGTATGAAAAACTAGAATAGGCTGGAACATTTGATTAAATCCAAGGTGAACGCTAATAGTTCTAATTGAAGTTATTTTAGAACAAGTTGAGCTTCCTACCTTCAAGGTGGTGAAGGCATAGCTGGGGAATGGGGTCTCAGTTGATCCCCCCTTTTCTCACACATTCTTCTGACTAAGGTCACCAGTGTGAGTATAGCCACCAGGGGACCAAGGTGACCTCAGGCTTCAGATGCACACCGGGGCAGAGTGTCCCTCTGCTCTCTGCTGGAGACTCGGCCTGGGGTGTCCCACCTTGCCCTTGGTACCTCCCTCCAGAAGACGTGCAGGGGCTGAAAGGGACAGGAACAGCCATGGCCAAGCTGGTTTCCAGAGGCCCTGGGTGACCTCAGCACTCAGGAGCCAGCTGGCTCCAGACCGACTCCCTGCTCCGCTACCCAGCACTGAGTTGGACGTGTTGTGTGTGCTCTCCGAGCCTCATCTGTCAACAGGCCCCACCTTTCCAGATGGACGTGGTAGTGCATTGGGAGGACCCTTTGCCTGGGGCCTGAGTACGCAAACCCTCAGGCTGTTTTAAGGGTCTCAAGTGTGTGGAGGTGGCATGGGCTGGCCATGGTACTGACGGGCTCTGCGGTGCGTCGAGCACCTGGGGAGTCATTAGGGCAGCACGAGGTCCTTCTGGAGTTTACGCTGAGGGGGAGCGTAAGAGCAACTGAATGTACAGAAAATGCAGATTTAAGGATTTTACCCCCAAGCCCCTAAAACCTTACTCCTTACCACTGAGGGTCCAGAAGTGGCCCATTTTGCAGAGGAAAACAGAACCAGAATTTGGAGAACATGTTAAGGAAGAAACTGAACTTTCTCCCCCTACATCCCCAGGCCTTGCAAGGAGTCAGCGTCTGGTGGGGGCTGGTGTTAGGCAGCTGAGGAAGACAAGTAAGTCCAGGAAAAATAAGTTAATAACAGTGATCCGTGAAGACGCCACACCAGGCAGAGGCACGGCATCTCCTGTGTGCAAAACTGCCAGCGGAGCTCACGTTCTGATGCAAGCAAAGCCAGTGTCCTGCGTGGCCATGAGTTCACTTTCAGCCGTGTGCTGAGGTGGCTTCTGGTGGCTTTTTGCCTGTGGTTTAGCTGACTGTCTTCTGCACAGTGCGGGACTCTGTCCCGCCTCCCATCGGCCCTTCCTCCCACCCTGCCACCCTGCTGCGTTAGAAGCAGGCGCTCTGAGGGGAGGCTTCTTTCAGTGTCTTCACCAGTCATTCAAGGGTCAAGTCCTCCTGCGGGACCCTCAGCTGGGACTTGCTCCCAAGGACACACAGTCCCATCTGGTTAGGACAGAGGCCCTGAGGGGCGTCCGCTCAGTCTTCACCTGGGCCGAGGCTGGCAGTGATGGAGGGAGGGGCTGCTCAGAGCAGAGAGCTCCTTTCCGTCCTTGTCACGGGCCGCATGGAGACCACCGTGGCTTTGCTGTCTAAATGCAGCGTGTTGCTGTGCTCTTGAGATCGGAGCTGCCACCCAATGGAAGGGCAGACGCTAGCGCGTGCCAGGCCTATTTATAGCCCTGTGCCAAAATGCTCGTGTTGGCGCCGGCACACAGTTGGTCTGATCTCCATTTGCCAACTCTCTGAGCTGCCTTCCAGTTTCAGGGCTACCAGCTGTGTGTCCTTAAGCAGGTCACTTTACATCTCCGGTCCCAGCTGCCTGCTCTGAGGTGGAAGCAGTGATCCCTGCCCTGGTGGCCTCGTAGGGGTGTGACTTTTAAGTAAAGCCACCAAAGGGGGAGCCTAGCCCAGCTTTTACCCGCCTTGCCAGTGTAGAGTCGTCACTCCTCTTGCTGGGACCCTTACTCTTGTGTGGGAAGGGAGGAGGCAAAAGGAAACCTAATCAAAAGAGGAAACTGGATTTTGGTTTGAATATTCCCATCATGTTTGCAGTTCATGAGAACCAAAGCAGTTGATGGGTCTGGAGAGTGTGAACGTAGGATGCCCGTTTGTAGGAAGGGCCTGTCTGGTGGCCTTGGTCAGATACATCTGTCTGCCTCCGGTGGGGAAAATGAAAACCAGGGTGACCAAAGAAAGGGGAAGCGCAGTGCATTCACTGGCTCTGCACACGGCCACTTGGTGAGCCCCTTCTGCACACCAGGCACACTGGTGTGCAGGGTGCCTGCTGTACAGAAGCCTTGTACTGGGGGGCTGGGGACAGCAGACGACTCCCACCTCCAGGAGCCTCTAGCTGGCAGAGGACACAGACTGGGGTCTCAGCACAGAGCCCCTAGCACAGCAATCCCAGCTCCTCCACACCAGGGACCCCAGGACGGAGGCTCAGTAGCATCTCCACCATCACCTCAGTGGATGATGTGGCCGAGTCCAATCCACCAGGGCCTGGGGAGCCTGTCACTCATTCACCCAGCATATGTGGGCTTTTGCTCCACACAGCAGTGTGACAGGCGCCCTGCTTCCCAGCGCACCACAGATTTAGAGCAGCAGAGTCAGAGTGAGGAGAGGGACTTGAGGACAGTGAGCAGTGACAGCCTAGCCCTACAGGTAGGAAGGAACAAAGAAGGATAAGCATAGATCTGGGACTCCATGCACAGCTGTGTGGGGACAGTTGGCACTGGGGCCTTCTAGCCCAATGGCTTGGCTGCGCATGGGCCTGTGGTGGTGATGTGAGTGGAACTGTGCGCCCCCTAGAGGAGGAAGGGGCAGGAGGAGCAGCTACTATGTCCCTGAACATAGTGGTGCAGGTGCAACTGGTACTATCTCATTTAACTCTTAAACCAGGCTAGGACAGTGGGCTCAGGGGCTGCGTAACAGGGACCCAACTGGCGGGTGGCAGAGCACCTAGGCCTGCCCCGCTGGTTCCCTTTTCTTTCTTTCTTTGTTTCTTTCTTTCTTTGTTTCTTTCTTTCTTTGTTTCTTTCTTTCTTTGTTTCTTTCTTCTTCAAGAAGGTCAGAAGTTATGTTAGACAAAGTTTCACCTCATTGAAATTGACCAATGTGCAAAGTGTTGCCGTTCATGTAGGCGCCCGTGGTTTGGACAGGGCACGGGGCAGCGGCAGGCGGGACAGCCGCAGAGGCGGGGCCAGTTTCTACGCCCACCCCCACGGTCCTAGTCCTCAGTGAGTCCAGAAACCTGCTTTTGCCTCTGAACAGAGGCTTCTGTGCCCTTGCTCTGGACCTGCCCACCCCCGAGTGGCTTCCCTCCTAGGAAGCCCGGAGACTGAGAAAGCTGCCCGCGCGGCGTTTTGCTTTACTTTCAGCAATGGGTCTCGCCTCATTCTTTTGACCTACTAGCTGGGCTTAGGCAAATTCCTCAGTCCCTGGGCCCAAGTTCTTCCTGTGGAAGACAGAGGTATAGCACATAACTCACAACATTTTTGTGAGAATGAGATAACACACATACACAGCCATGCCCTCAATAGAGGCTCAATACAGGCAGGGTCCCCCGTGAGCAAAGGTGGGAGCTGCCGCTGGTTAAATGCCTGGGATCGCTGGGATTTTCCTTTTGTCCAAACTGCCCATCCTCGCTCACGGTCTGGCATTAACTGTTCTTTTAAAGAAAAGTTCCTGTGGACTGAATCCCACTCATTACCGGGTAGCCCAGGAGCCAAGACTCTAAGTATCCAAGCCCTTGCCTGCTTTTGTTCAATGGAGATTTTGTTCAAGTAATCAAAATATGAGAATTCTCTGTGTTCTCCACAGTTTTGATTGGGGCAACATTATAATGTAGTCACTGGGAAAATGATTATAATCTGAGGTTGCATTATGAGAAGTACAGTATTTAGCATGAGGGAGGTGATGGTCCCCTATTGGGAGAGAAGCTTAGAGAAGCAGCAGTGTAGCCACTGCCTTGAGAGAGAGGAAGGGCTCCTTTATTGAACAATGTCTAATCATCATTGCCTTCACTGAAGCAGTGGATAGAATCCACAGAGATGGGGTCTGAGCTTAAGTGAAGGCACGGACCTTCTCACCCACCCTCAGAGAGGAAGCTTTACACTGTAGGTGGCCTTTCTCAAGCAAAAGGCAGTTTGAGTAGTCACCTCCTGGGACATGGGATGATCTTGGGCACCCCAGCAGCTTTTCTGTAACATGAGGAAGCAGGTGGGGCTCCAGCCCTGCAGGCACAGTGAGGGGCCAGAGCCACTTGAGCCACACAGCACCTGCTCAGCTGCTCACTGTGCCCTCTGGACACCACTGACACTGCTGCACACCAAGAGACACCCTCGGGGACCATGAATTGTCCCCACTGTGTTCTTTGACAGCCAAGGAGTCTCTAGGGAGGCACTTGCAGGGCTTCTCTGCTCTGGGTTAAGCCGAGTCCGGCCTTTCTGGGGCCCTGGCACCTCCACCCACCACGTGTGCTCTGGTCACTGCCAGACATTTGCACCACTGACAGAACCTGGCATTTCCCCAAGGAGCTAGGAGGTTTTCTCCTTATTGGTAACGAAAGCTATGTTGATAATCCTGCTGTCCTTCTCTCTTGGGCCTGCAGGAAGCTCGTGGTGAACTATGCAGCTTATTTATGTACACTGAGTTTCACTCCTTTGGTCTCCTGGCTGTTTATTGTTCCCTCTACCCCAGGAACCACAGGAGCATTTGTATTTTCCCAGGCCCTTGGGTTTTTATTTTTACAGAACTGATATTTTATTATACAGGTAGTTCATAAGCTACCTTAGGTCCCCGGAGAGATGGGAAGGAGGAGACAAAGCAGGGACAGAGAAGGGTGCAAGTCCTCTGGGGAGGAAGCCTGGCCCTGCGGGGCACAGCGCACGCCCTCACCGCGCCCTTCGTCTCTTGCAGGCCTATGAGGAGAACATGTTTGGCAGCAAATACCAGTGGATCATCCCCGGCTGGTACGAGCCCTCCTGGTGGGAGCAGGTGCGCACCGAGGCCAACTCCTCCCACTGCCTGCAGAAGAACCTGCTGGCGGCCATGGAGGGCTACATCGGTGTGGACTTCGAGCCGCTGAGCTCCAAACAGATTAAGACCATCTCGGGAAAGGTCGGTGTCTTGTGTGCCTGTGTTAGCCGCCAGTCTCAACCTCTCTGATCACCTTTTCTGATAATGTTGGCAAAAGATACACAGACAGACATTGTCCTGGAAGTTGCTGTGTGACTCTGAGCAAATCACTTGACATCTCTGAGCCTCAGGAATCTGTAACATAGGGACAGCTGGCCATCTGCTGTGTGTCCCTGTAGGCAGCCGTGAGGATGAGATGAGATGAGGATGAGCTCAAGCAGAGCTGGTGTGTTAGCTACTTTTCTCTCCTTGCTGAGACAAGATACCTGACACCCAAAGTTAAAGAAGAAAAGGTTTGTTTAGCTCATGCTTTGTAGGGGTTTCAGTCCATCATCAGCTGGCTCCAAGGAAGGAGGCACTTGGCAGGGGGCAACGGTCATGGTGGTAGAAGACAGCAAAAGCAACAAGAGCAAAAAAGGGGGGAAACAAGCCTCTTTCTGCCCCTTTTATCTTATCCAGACTGCTGGGATTGGGGTGGTGTCAATCCAGTCAGTGGACTGATCCAGCAATCACCCACCCTTAATCCCAGCATTGCACTAGGAATCAATCACACAGTCTAGATTCAGCTACCTTGGAAAAGCACCATCTTAGAATGCATGAGGCTTTACAGGGCCATCTAGACACAAACCGTAACAGCTGGGATCCTCACTTCTGTGCCACCAACCACAGGGCCCTTGAGGTTCTGCCGAGAACCTGCAATGTCATCCTCGGACCAGGACTGTCACCTCTGTGTCTGGGATGCCTCGGCCTCGTGCATGATGCTGTCCTGGAGGGGAGGGGAGGCCCCTCGAGCTGACCTTGGGGAACATGCTGTTGGCCAGCCAGACTGGTCCAAAGCCCAGTTCTGCCACCTCGCAGCTAAATGACCTGGACCTTGAGTTCCTGGCCTTTGCGCTGTCCGAGGGGCTAGGTGGCAGGGGATTAATGGCGTATTGCAGGGTGTGGCCAGTGTGGTACTGACACCTTGGTGTTTTCACAGCCAGCAGGGCATGCATCCTCAGAGCCTCCACACCTGCCATGGTGTCACTAGCCCCCGACCTGTTTGTCCTGTAGGGCTGTGTGTGAATATTGACATGTGACAGCATTTCACAAGTGCACCATTCCATCTAGTACATGGGTATTCAGAACTCAGGGGACAATGGTCCTGGTGAAGGTGGTGACATCCAGGTCTCACTTCTGACCCCCAGCTGAACACCATCCAGCGGGTGTATGGTTCTTTTCTCTCTTCAGGGAGTTAAATTCTCCACTCAGCCCAAGCCCCAGGGTTCTCATGTACCCTATTTCATTTAAAGAAAAGACTTCGTGATAAAGTACACACATACACACGCATTTATTCGTTATTTAATCTCAGATGAGAGCCAACTCTACACAAATAATTTATTGATTTGTCAAAAAATGGCAAATCATTAGGACACATTTTGTAAACAACTCCTTAGATCATCTTGGCACCTGGTTAGAAAATACTGAAAAAAAAACCAATTTCATACCAAAATCAATGCATACATAAAATTTTTGAGGTGTTAAATAATAAGCAGAAGTGACTCATTTTATTTGGGTAAATGTTATTTTTAATGGTGTCACAGTTTCAAAATAACTTGGATCCAGGAGTACCCTATATTTTAAGCTAAAAATAGTATAAAATTTGAGGAAAATACAAAAACTAAAAGAAAAATCCATAAAGGCAGACAGTATAATAACTAAACTGACAGACTGAGAAAGATGAAAGATTTCAATGAGCCACAGAAAGCTAAATGGAGATGGAACCCCGAAGCACCCCGAGAAGTTTCTAGAATACCCTTCCACTGGGACAGGGCCTTTATCCCAGGCAGGGGCCACACAGGGTGGAGCAGAACACAGGGTGCTCCTCAGGAAGAACATTTTTCACAGTGGTTTTGGGAGGAAGCATTCTGACACTGTAACAAAGTCACCAAGATCACTAGTTTCATTCCTTAATACTTTTAGTCGGGGCTGGTGAGGAGGCTGGCCTCTCCCCCATCGCTGTCCTGTGTGTGGAGCACCTTGGGGTCATTCACTGTACCCCACATTTGTGGTTGTCTTTGTTACTTTTCTCATTGCTGAGATAAAATACCCAGCACCCTAAGTTAAAGGAGCAAAGGTTTATTTGGCTCACAGACCAGAGCTTTCAGTCCATCATCGGATGGTTCCAAGGCAGGGCAGCACGGCAGAGGGGCATGGCAGAGGAGAAACAGTTCATGGCAGCAGAAGACAGCAAGAGACAAGTGACAAGAGACAAGCAGTGACCCTCTTTCTATGCCCTATATCTTATCCAGGCTACCCACCCTTAGAGCAGGTAGCACTCACGCCCAGGGTGGAGAAGCCTCAATTCTAACATCACACTATGAATCAGTCCTAGCCGCACATACTAGATCCAGCCACCTCTGAAAAACCTCACCTATGACTGCATGAGGCTGTGGGGGGACATCTAGACACAAGTTATGGATGACCCATTTCCAGGGCCCCATGATAGAACAGGGATGTCAGGATGGCTCCACAAGTAAAGGAGCCCTGACACTGGTCCCTACAGTTTTTGAAGCAGTAATTTCTCACATTATCCTGCAGTGACAAGGTGACAGAAGTTAGAGGGGAACGCCGTTGGCACTCAGGCCCTGCTGACCCTTCCATCTAGGTTTGGCAGCAGTAATCATATGCTTAGAGGCGAGTCTCTCACACACTAAACAGCCCCAGCCCTTCCAGGTGTAACTTATAAAGCTGGAGTGCGGACTAAGGGCAAAGTTTAGGGGCTCCCCAAAACCTCAGTCATCATAGCTTTTTAAAAAATATATGCTAATGCAGTACTTTCTTAAAAACCAAAATCAGTGGCAAAATCATTGTGATTTTTTTAAAATATGGCATTAAAATATTTTTCTCCTGATTCCTGAGGGGTTTTTTTGTTTATGTGTTGCCTTCCCTTAAAATTCTGCACCTGAAGTAGGAGCTGTGTTTGTCTCACTGTAGTCCCAGTCCTGCACGGGTTGTTTTGTCAAGCCCCTCCCACTCCCAGCCTGTCCCTGGGCTTGCGCTTTTTGCGCGCTCCCTCCTGAGGGACGGGGCCCAGGACCACGGTCAGTGTGGCACTGGCTGCTGCGTTGATCCCTATAGGCTTGAACCCATGAAGTCATGTGTCCATGAAGACAAACATTTGCAGACCACAGCAAGTGAATGAGCGTTTATCATCCTTGTGTTTCCAAGCAGGGCATCTAGAAGGCAGAGGGGAAGGACACAGCCAAGGTCCTCATGATGGGTGTACTAGCAGGCCTTAAAATATGTCTGCAGATCCTCAGTCCTGGGTCCTGTGAATGTGACTATTTAGAAAGAAACTGTTTTCAGATGTCATTCACTTGAGACTAGAGAGGGGATTCTGAATAACCGGGAGGGCCCTAAACCCAGTGACACTGTCTTTGTGAGAGAGACACAGGGAGACTTGATACACAGCACAGAAGCTTTGTGAAGTGGAGGCGGAGACTGCAGCAATGTGGCTACAAGACAAGGAGTGTCCAGGGCTCATACCCGACAGCAGCAGAAGCAGGCGAGCCTGGGGATGGTCCCTTGGAGCCTCCAGAAGGAGCCAGCCCTGCTGATGCCTGGATCTTGGACTTCTGGCCTCTACGACTGGGAAAGAGTTGTTTCTGTTGTTTTAAACTGTTTCTCCAGTTAGTGCAGTTTGTTGGCAGCCCGTCCTCCAAGTCTAACTGGCTTACCAGGCAGGTCAGAGGCGAGTCCAGGGTGCCTAAGTCCCAGCTCTATGCCCTGTCCACCCTCAGGCTGTGACGGGCTTGGGAGGCTTCCAGACCAGCTTTCTGTGATGCCCTCCTATCAGTTAGAACCCCCTGGCTCTGGGGATTAAGAGATCTGGTTCCATCCTGTGTCACACCCATTAGTCCGCGGCCTCTGAGCCATACCCCGCCCCCCAGCATCTGTTTCCTTTACTACAAGTGGGAGGTTTGGACCAACAGGCTCTGGGACACGCACAGCCCAGCTCTGACTGTGTAAATCAGTGCAGGTCTTGGCACTGCTTGGGGGTGGGCTATAGTGCTAAACCTGGAATCTCCCAGGATAGAGGGGACTCTCTAGTAGACAGAGTCACGGATCCTGGCAGACCAGTGGCCCCTCCAGCGCACACTCCCCCAGGTCCACTCCTCTAGATGCCTGGCCCTGACATCAGGCTGTGCTGGCTTGCTCACAGCACCAGGAGTGGGTGGTGAGAGGACCATGGCTCCTTCCAGAAGCTCAGGATCAGAGCTTTCCCAAAGGAGTGTCCCGCATGGGACAGTGGGGACCTTCCAGCTGCCCCCAGCACACCCACAGCCCATCTTCCAAGCCTCAAGGAAGCGCCACTGGACTCACCCCAGTGCCTGCTCCTTCTCCCTGAGGTTCCCCCACACTGCTCCACTTCTGCAAAGTAACCGTTGACACTGGTGACTTCAAGTGTCAGCCCTCATCTTTCAAAATCCTGTTCATGTGTTCCTGTCATGAACACTTACAGTCCAGCCTGGTGTCTCGGTGGCAATCTGCTCTCCGGTTAGGACGCTCTGCCCCTGTTTCTGTGTGCCACTGGGACACAGAGCTGGGCCACGGCACCAGAGGGAGCTATCACAGAATCCTGGGTCCAGGGGGGACCTCAGTGATGGCCCAGCCCCCGTCAAAGTTTCAGGCTCATTCTCTGGAGGAGTTTGAGATGTTTCCAGTTAGAAACATCTACGCCCACCAGTGACCATTTTCCCAACTCAGTAGAACCAGAGCACACACAAACCTGGCAAGCCCTCGGCCTGGGGACCAGAACCTGCAAACGCTGTCCATCTGTACCTGCAGCATGAGTCCCATGACTAAGGACTTGGGGTTTTTAGGCAGTTCTGGGCTTGTGAGGGAGAAGGCATGTGCCCTAAAAATTCAGGGAACCTGGCTTCATAGCACTGACGTAGTTCCTGTGTCTTTGATGCTTCCTTCCGGGAGAGGTGGGTAGTTGGGGAGGGACACAGGCTCAGGAGGAAGGGCTTGGTGGCCTGAAGAGGAACCACTGGCTAGATTTGAGTCTTGATTACCACTTCCGAGGTGACTCAGGCAGATGGCTAGTTATCTACACCAACATTCAGACAGCTCTCTTCCTGCCTTCCACCTCAGTTACACAACTCTGATTTTTAACTGAGTACGTTGCCATGCCACTACACAAATGATGTACATTTCCCAGCCTCCCATGCTATGGCCAGGATTCTAATTATGGCCAATGGCATATGAATCAGAATATAATATGGGACTTCTAGAAAGGTTCCTTTAAAGGGAAATCTGTCCCTTTTTCTTCTTTGTCTTATGATAGATGGAAGGTAGGTAAGATTTCTGAAGCTCTAGCAGCCATCTTGGATCATGAGGTGATCTTGAAGAGGAAACTTCAGTCTAAGTTGTGGAACATAAAGGTAGGAGCCTAGGCCTCTGTTTACACTAGGTGGCTGTCATAGCAGCTCTGCACTGCCTACTGTTGAAAGTCTTTTACATAAGAAGGAAATAAACTCATTTAAGTCACTGACAATTTGACATGATAGGCAGATGAACCCAAGAGCAATACAGTGATTTGGAGCAAGTCTTGCACCTTTCCTGTATTTTTCTCATCTGTAAGATTGGGGTAAGGGCATCTCTGTCATAGATTTGTAAGTATTATACCAGGTAATATACTAGGAAGCATTTTACCAAGTGCCACACCCACAGTAGTGGCTCAGTGAATGTTAGCTCTCTTTCTTCATCAGGAGAGCAGTCTGTGGATGGCAGAGAATGGTGAAATAGAGTCTGTGACCCAAGTCATGTGAGGGGATAAGTGGCAAAAGGGATTGGGATGCCTTTGATTATGTTTTTATTTTATTATTATATGTTTGCAATACCTGATGAATACATGCATTGTGGGGAATTGGTACATACGCATATCACATCTCCATCCTTCTACTTTCTCTTCCCCTCCCTTTCCTCCTGTCTCACCCATCCTCGGATCTCCTCCCATTTCCACAAGTTCTATTGCCCTGTTTCCCATTATCCTTTATTTTGCTCTTAGATTGTTCATACTTTGAATTCCTCACAGAAGAGCAACCATGTGATTTTTAACTGTCTGCACCTGATTTATTTCACATAGCATTATGGTCCAAGATGCATCAACATCGTATTGCTTCCCTAGTATAAGAACATGAAGGAGTAAATAAAACCCAAAATGTACAATAGATACTATGAAAGGGAAAGAAATTACTCAAAGGAAGGAACAACTGAGATGAGGGAAAGGACAAAAAGAAGGAAAGAAGAAAGGAAAAAGATATATAAAGATATAGATAGATAGCTGGGATAACTGTACTGATGAGGTCTGATGAGTTATTGAAAGGAACAGTTAATGCCTATTTTTTTTCTTTTTGACCAATTTTGTATGCTTATGTCTGGTAATCTGAACAACTAATTTGAAGACAACAATATGCAATATAACAACCATTGGTGAATTCCTACCATCTTGCCTTGTGAAACTCTGTACCATTTCCAATTTTTTTGTTGTTTTTATTTTTTCTTCTCTTTAATGGTTTGATCAATCTTGCATTCTTACATCTGGTAATCTGAGCAACTTCCTTGACGATAACATTATGTAATATAACAACCACTGTTAATTCCTATCATTTTGTTCTGAAACCCTGTGTCATTTTTATTGTTTTTGCTTTGCTTTGTTTTTGTCTATGTTGTTGGCATTTTGCTATTGTTCTTTTTTATTATTCCTTTAAAATAAAAAAGATGTATCATTTTCTTACCAATGATGGAAATTTATCCTTTTTTCAATTTTTGCTAGTACATATTTGCAGTATTTAGGATTACAGTCCTTGGAGGGAGTTGATACGTGTACATCTAAATTCTTTTTTCATCCTCTCCCCTCTCTTCTTGCTCCCTCCAACTCTTGGTCCCCTTCCTGTTTGCGAAAGATCTGTCTCCCTGTTTCCTATTACCCTCTTTTATTTTGCTCTTTATTTATATTTTGGGTTTCTCACATAAGAGAAACCATGTGATACTTAAGCTTGTTGTCTGATTTATTTCACTTAATATTGTGATCTCAAGGTACATCCATTTTCCTACAATGACAGATTTATTTTTCTTTATGGCAAAGTAGTACGCTATTGTGTACAAATACATTTTCTTTATCCATTCATCTACTGATAAACATATAGCTTGCTTCCAAGGCTTAGCTATTGCAAGTTGTGCCACTCTAAACATGGGATGCATGTATCACTGTAATATGATGCCTTTAACTCTTTCAGGAAGATACCGTAGAAGGAGAATAGCTGGGTCAAATGGGACTTCTAGTTCTAGGTTTTTTAAGAATTTCCATACAGATTTCCATATGGAAATATACTACTTTCCATTCCCACCAACAATGTGGAAGGGTTCCTTTTTCCCTGTGATCTCATCAGCATTTGTTATTATTTGGTTTCTTGATGATAGCCATTCTTTCTGGAGTAAGATAGAATTCCAGTATTATTTTAATTTGTATTGCTATAATGGCCAAAGATATTGAGCATTCTTTTATGTATTTATTGGCCATTTGTACTTCTGAGAAGTTTCTATTCATTTCAGTTGCCCATCTTGATTTGGCCTATTGTTTGGGGGCTCTAATTTTTTTAGCTTTTTATATATTTTAGATATTAGACCTCTGCTTGAAGAATAGCTGGAAAATATTTTTCCCATTCTGTTGGTTGTTCTCTTCACACTGTTGGTTGTTTTCCTTTGCTGTGTAGAAGCCTTTTCATTTGATGTGATCCCATTTATTGATTTTTGGTGCTATTTCTTGTTTGGCAGAGGTTCTCTTCAGAAAGTCCATGCCTATGGCTATGTCTTCAAGAGTTTTACCTCTTTTATTTTCTATCAGATTGTTACTGTTTTAAAATTTAGATCATTGATTCATTTTGATTTTAGTTTGGTACATGGTGACAGATATGGGTCTAAAATCAATTACCTGCATATAGATGGCCAGTTTTACCAGCACCACTTATTAAAGAGGCTATCTTTCCTCCAGTGTATGTTTTTGATCCATTTGTCAAAGATCAAATAGTTGTATGCCCTGGGATCATTTCTGTGTCCTCTGTTCTGTTCCACTGACCCACATGGCTGTTTCTGTGCCAGTACCATGCTGTTTTTATTACTGTAGCTTTGTAGTATAACTTGAGTCCAGGGTCGTGATACCTCCTACTTTGCTCTTATTGCCCAGGATTGCTTTTGCTATTCTGCATCTCTTTTGGTTTCGTATAAATTTTAGGATTATGTTCTGTAGTTCTGTGAAGAATACTGTTGGTATTTTGACTTGGATTGCATTAAATCTGTATGTCAGTTTTGAAAGTATGGTCATTTTAATAATATTGCTTCTGCTTTTCCATTTTCTTTTTTAAATTTTATTTTAAAGAGAAAAAAAGTAAAAGAAAATTTCAAAACAAGATAATAGCACAGTAACAATGGTTAATACATTGTGTATTGTTATCCTCAAATTAGTTACTCACAGCACAAGATACAGGCATGTAACTGTCCAGACAGCATTAGCACAAATCTTTCTTTTCAATGAACTAAGAGAAATTAATGATAAAATTTAACTTAACTATCTTAACTATCATATAT
>NW_004955419.1:27084704-27089048 GCF_000276665.1 Chinchilla lanigera
TTCTTCTTCTTCTTCTTCTTTTCTCCTTTCACCCATCTCAGTTTCTCTTTCCTGCTGAACAGTTTCTTCCCATTTTACAATACCTATTGTCATTTTGGATTTTAGTTAAACTCTTTCAGTTTCTCACACTAGGGAGATAATATGATGTTTATACATGTGAGTCTGATTTATTTTCCTTATGAGTGTGGTCTCAAGGTGCACCCATTCACTTATAAAAGTCTCAAATTTATGCTTCTTTATGGCTGAGTAGTACTTCATTGTATAAAAAAACACATCTGTTTTATGCATTCCTCAGTTGATGGGTTTTGGGGTGTTTCTAAGATTTAGCTATTACACATTGTGCTGCTATAAACATAGGCGCACATATATTGCTATGCTACAATGTTTTTAATTCTTCTGGGAAGATACCCAGAAGGGGTCAAATGGGACCTCCAACCCTCTTTTTTGAGAAAGATCTACACTGATTTCCACAGTATTTGCACTGCTCTATACCCCCAACAACAGTGGAGAAGTGTTCCTTATTCCCCACAGCCCCACCAGCATTTGTTATTTGTTGATTTCTTGATAAGAGCCATTCTTTCTAGGGTGAGATGAATTCTCAGGGTTGTTTTAATTTCCATCTCTTGAATGACCAGTGATGATGACCAGGAATATTCTTTCATATATTGATTTGCTGTTTGTATTTCTTCATCTGAGAAGTATGTATTCATCTCAGATGCCCATTTTTGGATTGGGTCTTTAAATTTGGGTGGTCTAATTTTTTGGAGTTCTTTCTATGTTCTCAATAGTAATCCATTATCTGAGGAATAGGTGGCAAACATTTCTTCACACATTATGGATTGTCTCTTCACTCTGTTGGTGGTTTCTCTTGCTGTGAAAATCTTTTTAATAAGATGAGATCCCAGCTGTTGATTCTTTGTGATAGTTCCTATATGATCAGAATTTTCTTCATAAAGTCTTTTTCTACACCAGTGTCTTCAAGAATTTTACCTATTCTGTCTTCCAGAAGATCTAATGTTTCTATTTTAATATTTAGATCTTTGAACCATTTTGAATTTAGTTTAGTGCATGGTGAAAGATATGGGTACAATTTTAATCTTTGGCATATGCAAAGCCAGTTTTTCCAGCACCATTTATTAAAGAGGCTGTCTTTCTTCCAGTGAATGTGTTTGGCACCTTTCTCAGAAATAAGGTGGTTGAGTATGTCTGGAGCTGTTTCTGCAGCTTCTAATCTGTTTCACTGAACTTCAGGTCTGTTTTTCTTTTGCCATTACCACACTATTTTTATCACAGTAGCTTTATAGTATAATTTCAAATCAGGGATTGTGATGCTCCCTGCCTTACCTTTGTTGCCCAGAATTGCCTTTGTTATTCTAGGTCTTTTCTGATTCCAAATGAATTTTAGGATTGTTTTTTCTAATTCTGTAAGATATACTGTTGGAATTTTGGTTGGAATTGCATTAAATTTATACAACAGTTTTGGAAGTATGGCCATTTTCACAGTATTGGTTCGTCCTACCCAAGAGCAAGGGATAGCTTTCCATTTTTTGATATCATCTTTAATCTCCTTTTTCAGAGTACTGTAGTTTTCAATGGAGGGGTCTTTTACATCCTTCATTAGACTGATCCTACCTATTTCTTTTTTTTTGAGGAGGGGCTACTGGGAATTGAACTTGCCAGGCAGGTGTTTGTGCTGCTGAGCTATACCCCCGGCCATATTTCATTTTTGGGCGGCGGGTATGCTATTGTGAGAGGTGTTGTTTCCCTAACTTCTCTCTCAGTGGGTCTGTGATTTATGTTCAGGAAAGCTTTTGATTTTTGAGTGTTGGCTTTGGATCCAGCTATGCTACTGAATTTGTTTATTAAATCTTACAGTTTCTTTAGTGGAGTTTTTGGGGTCTTCTGTGTAGAGTATCATGTCATCTGCAAATAATGATAGTTTAACTTCTTCCTTTCCTATCATTATTCCTTTTATTTCTTTCTCTTGTCAAATTGCTCTGGCTAAAGTTTCCAGGCCTATGTCGAATAAGCGTGGAGACAGTGGACATCCTTGTCTTGTTCCTGATTTTAGAATGAAAGCTTTCAGTCTTTGTTCACTTAGTATAATGTTGACTGTTGGTTTGTCATAGATGGCTTTTATCAGATTGAGATAAATATCATCTATTCCAATTTTCTGTAGGGTTTTTATCATGAATGGGTGCTGGACTTTGTCAAAAGCTTTTTCTGCATCTATTGAGATGATCATATGGCTTTTGTTCTTGGCTCTGTTAATATTGTGTAATACATTTATTGATTTACATATGTTGAATTATCCCTGCATCCCTGGATAAATCCCACTTGGTCATGGTGTATAGTCTTCTTGATTTGCTGCATTCTGTTTGCTAGTATCTTATTGAGAATTTTTGCATCTATATAGATTGGGCTGTAGTTCTCTTTCTTATTGGGGTCTTTGGTTTTGGTATCATGGCAATACTTACTTGCAGGAATGAATTTGGGAGTATTGCTTCCCTTTCAATTTCATTAAAGAGTTTGAGAAGTAGTGGTGTTAGGTCTTCTCTAAATTTCTTGTAGAATTAGCAGTGAATCCATCAGGGGCTAGGATTTTCTAATTTGATAGGTTTTTAATTACATCTTCCATTTCATTGATTGATATTGGTTTATTTAGGATTTTTATATCTTCTTGATTCAGCTTTGGTAATACATATGTATCTAGGAACCTGTCCATTTCTTCTGCATTTTCCATCTTATTAGAATACAAGTTTTCAAAGTAGGTATAGATGATCTTCTGGATTTCTGCAGAGTTCACTTTGATTTCACCCTTTTTGCTCCTAATTGTGTGGATCTGAGTCTTTTATTTCCTTTTTTTATAAGGTTGGATAACGGTTTGTTGATTTTATTTAATCTTTCAAAGAACCAACTCTTCAATTTATTGATTCTTTGTATTGTTTTCTTAGTCTGCATTGTGTTAATTTCTGCTCTGATTTTTATAATTTCCTCCCTTGTGCTAGCTTTTGGCTTAGCCTGATCTTCTTTTGCTAGAAGTTTGAGGTTCACCATTTAGTTGTTTATCTGTGCGTGCTCCATTTTCCTGATATGAGTATTCACTGCTATAAATTTCCCTCTTAGGACTGCTTTCATTATGTCCCATAAGTTCTGGTACATTATATT
The DNA here is from genome assembly GCF_000276665.1 of Chinchilla lanigera. NCBI lineage: Eukaryota > Metazoa > Chordata > Mammalia > Rodentia > Chinchillidae > Chinchilla > Chinchilla lanigera. The sequence continues at coordinate 27,087,873 of NW_004955419.1, forward strand.
GTTATTATCATTTACATGTGGAAACTGTCTAATTTCTTCTTTAATTTCATCTGTGACCCATTGATTGTTCAGGTGGGTGATATTTAATCTCCACGTATTTATGAAGTTCTTGTGGTTTCATTTGCCATTGATTTCCAACTTTATTGCACTATGGTCTGATAATATGCATGGGATAATTTCAATTCCTTTGCATTTACTTAAGCATGTTCTATGAGTTAATATGTGGTCTATTTTGGGGAACATCCCATGTGCAGCTGAGAAGAATGTGTATTCTGATGTTGTGGGGTGGGACACTTTGTAGACATCTACTAAGTCCATTCATTCGAAAGTTTGATTCAGTTTTAATATTTCGTTGTTGATTTTTTTTTGTCTAGTTGATCTGTCTTTTGTGACAGTGGGATATTGAGATCCCCAAAAACAACAGTATTAGTACTTACTTTATTTTTCATGTCCATTAATATTTGTTTTATATAGTCAGGTGCACTGGTATTTGTTGTGTATATATTTATGGTTGTTATCTCATCTTCTTGGATTGTTCCCTTTACAAGGATATAGTGACATTCTTTGTCTCTCTTAATCAGGCTTGGCTTGAAATTCACTTTGTCTGCAAATAGAATAGCTACCCCTGCTTTTTTCTGAGTTACTGCTGCATGAAGTATTGTTTTCCATCCATTGACTTTCACTATATGAATTTCTTTTTGCCTTAAATGTGTTTCTTGTATGCAGCATATTGTGGGAGTTTGCTTCTTGATCCATTCTGCCAGTCTGTCTTCTGATTAGTAAATTGAGGTCATTAACATTGATGGTTATAACTGATATGTACTGACTTTTCCTTGCCATATTATTTTTCTGTCCTGGGCTTGCTCCTTTTATCCCCCCTCTGCATAGTTGTTTGCCTCACCCAGTGGACAAATTCTGTTGGGATTCATGAAGCTGTAGTCCTTGTTATCTCTTTCTTAAATGTCCTTCAAGACATTTTGGAGTTCTGGCTTGGTGGTCATAAATTTACTGAGATGTTCTTTGTCATGGAAGTATTTTATTTCTCCATCAGTTTTTTTCATTTTAAAGAGGATAAAAAACAATAAAAATTATATAAAACTTCAAAACAAGATGATAGGAAATTAACAATGGTTGATATATTGCATATTGTTATCTTCAAAGTAGTTGTTCAAATTA
>NW_004955419.1:27089723-27091123 GCF_000276665.1 Chinchilla lanigera
TGAAAACATCTCCATCAGTTTTGAAAGATAGTTTTGCAGGGTACATCAACCTGGGTTGAAGGTTGTTTTCCCTTAGTACTTGAAATGCTTCACTCCAAGCTCTCCTTGACTTGAGAGTTTGTGCTGAGAAGTCAGCTGTGATTCTGCTGGGTTTTCCTTTATAGGTGATTTGTTTCTTTTCCCTAACAGCTTTTAAGATTCTATTCTTGTGTTAAATTTCTGGAATCTTGACTATGATATGCCTGGCTGTAGATTTTTTTTATCCAGCAAATTGGAGTTCCATATGCCTCACTTATCTGTGGTCAACTTCTTTCTCCCTACCAGGGAAGTTTTCTGCTATGACATCTGTGAACAGTTTTTTATATCATTTGTGTTATCTCCTGCTTTTTATTGACTCCAATCAATCTTAAATTATCCTTCTTTACCTCATCTACCAGCTGCCAGATTGATTTCTTATGGTCCCTTGCTATTTTTAAGAAATCTTTCTTTTCTTGATCACTAACTGCAAGACTGTCTTTTGTATCTGAGATTCTGTCCTGACACTGGCTTATCTTGCTGTGAATACCTTCAATGGAGTTTTTATTCTCCTAGATATCTGCTTGAATTTGCCTTATGGATTCCATTTCTTTCCTGTGCTGAGCACTCATGGTTTACATAATTTTCTAAAGCTCCTCTATTTTTCTTTTATCTGTATCTGCTCTAGATTCACTAGGCATGGCTTTCATTGTGGACACTCTCTCTGCAGTTATCTGAGAATTATTTCTGATTTGATTTTGTTTTCAAAATAGTGCCTGATTCAATTACTTTGTTGCTACTACTTCAGAGAGGTCAGGTGGGTAGCTTTCAGATTGTCCAACCTCATTGCCTCCTGGGTATGCCTTAGTGAACTGGATGTCAGGGGTTGCACCTCGTTTAAGTGTCTTCTCATTTTCTTTTTTTAGTTTAATTCCTGGGATAATGCTTATAAATTGCCTATGGAAGGTTTGATTTGTTGCTAGTATTTAGAACCCTTAGGAAATGACTACTTCTCAGAGGTGTCTTCTAGGTGTAGCTGGGTTTTGTGTCTTTTTCAAGATCTTACCTCTTCCATTTGTTGGGGATGAAGAGTTGCTGTCTGCTTGTCCCAGCCCCTGGTTCTTTGGCAGTGTGCCACAGTATTTTCTATGACCCTTAGTAAATCTCAATCTTGGAATACCAGAAAGAATAGCTATTTAGAAAAATTATGTCACTTTTGGCTAAAGTGATACCATCAGCAATAACAATAGCATCAAACACAGCCTAGAAAATGACAAACCATTAATTTGCCACCTTTAACCATATGAACTAGATTTGTGGTTACATAACAAAATCTGAAACAAACAAAATTATAGGCAGTCTATAAGTTCTTTTTTTTTTTTTTG
>NW_004955419.1:27091426-27092989 GCF_000276665.1 Chinchilla lanigera
AAAAACAAGATCAAACAATGAAAGAGAAAAAAAAACAAACAACAAACAAAAATAAAACTACAACCACAACAAACAAGAGGGAGAGAGGAAAAAAAAAAAGTCCACTTCCAAGTTTGTCTCTGCTGTCACTGGTAAACAATAGCGGAGACAGAGTCCCAATCTGTGTTGATTTATTCCAGAAAGCCACTGGCAGCTTTTTGGCAGGGTAGTGGATAGTCTCAGTGAGCCTACACCTTCTGGCCAAGACCAGACTCAATGTGCCTGCAGCCATCAGTGCACCTTCCTTGGCCTAAGGCCAGCGGGGAGATGCTAGATGGACCAGCAGCCACTCTGAGTTCTGAGCTCAGTCAGCCTCTCTCCAAGATGGCTCCTGGCCAATCACTGTCTGCCATGGGATAACTAAGCCCTCAGCACTCACCACCATCTAGTACAGTCCTTCACATCCACTGTTCCCCTCCACTGCTGCATCTCCCTGTGGAGGCCTCTGGAGTCACCAGCAGTTACTATGTGTCTGCAGGTTTAAATTGCTTCTCTCTCACAGTTAGTCCTGTCTCGAGGAGAAGGTGCTATCAGCTACTTCCTTCTTCTTCATTGAAGTTTCTGTCTTGACTCTCTCTTCAGGCTTCAATTCATGCTTGAGAGATTTCCTGAGTCCAGGGGAGCCACTTCCCTCCTTCTTGTCTTCTTCACATTGCTATATTCCAGCATCTGGACAGCAACTCTCTGTGAGGCTCTTTCTCTGCTGCTTAGCACTCCACTGTCTTGCCAGCACCCTCCATTTTCTGATATCGTCTTCAATTTCTTTTTTCAGAGTATTATATTTTTCACTGTAGAGGTCTTTCTGAGAAGTTTCTGTTCGTTTCAGTTGCCTATTGGTTAGGTTAATTTCTAAGCATTTAAGTTTTCTTGATGTGATTGTGAACAATATTGTTTTCCTAATTTCTTTCTCAGATTATTGATGTACAGAAACACTATTAATTTTTGTGTATTTATTATGTCTCCTGATACTCTATTGAGTATATTAATTCTAGCGGTATTTGGTAAAAATTTATCAGTCTTCTGTGTAGAATACCATGTTTTCAAAAAATAATGATAATTTGACTTCTTCCTTTCCTCTACATATCCCTTTTATTTCTTTCTCTTTTCTGATTGCCTTGGCTAATATTTTGAGAACGGTATTAAATAAGAGTGGAGAGAGTGGACATCTTTGATTTGTCCCTGAATTTAGAGGGAAAGCTTTCAGCATTTCCCTACTTAATATGATGTTAGTAAGTAGACTTGCATTATATATTATGGCTTTTATCAGGTTGAGATAAGGTCCTTCTATACCTATTTTCTTCAGGATTTTTATCATGAGTGGATATTAGATTTTGCCAACAGCTTTTTCTTTGTCTATTGAGATGATCATGTTATTTTTGTCCTTGCTTTTTTTTACATGATATATTACATTTATTGATTTGCATATATTAAACCATCCTTGTATCCCTGCAATTGGTCATGATTATGATCTTTGGCTAATTTGTTGCATTCTGTTTGCCAGAACCTTGTTGAGGATTTTTGCAT
>NW_004955419.1:27093944-27155575 GCF_000276665.1 Chinchilla lanigera
GTTCAGCTGGGTGTTATTACAAGTTGACCACCAGTTGTCAGTCCACCACAACTAGCTCCCAGGAATGACTTTGGGAGTACTCTTTCCCTTTCACATTCATTAGAGTTTGAGAAGATTTGCAGTAAATCTTCCCTGAAGTTCTTGTAGAATTCAGCAGTGAATCCATCAAGCTCTCTTAGTAGGTTTTTCATTATTGTTTCATTTTTATGGTCAGTTACTACATTATTTGAGGTTTTTATATCTTCTTGATTCATTTTTAGTAATGCATATGTACCTTAGGAATCTATCTATTTCTTCTAATTCTCCAAATTATTACTTTTTGGATGTTTTGAGACAGGACCTCACTGTATACTTCAGGCTGGCCTTTAACTCTCTATGTATCCCAGGCTGGCTTCAAACTGGTAGTGATCCTCCTGCCTCACCCTCCCGAGTGCTGGGATTGTGCACCACCACATCCAGCTAATGAAGGCAAAGCCCTCAGAGGCCACTTTCAGGTTTTCAAAATACTTACTAATAATCTGGATTTCAGTGGTGATTTTACCTTCACTGTGATTTTATCTTTTTCAGTCTAGATTTATCTTTTTCAATCTGCATTGATTTAGGTCTTGTCTTTCTTTGGTGGGAGTAAGATTGGCTAAGAGTTTGCCTATTTTGTTTATTCTTTCAGAGAACGAGCTCTTTGACTCATTGATTTTTTTGTATGTTTTGGTCTCAATTTCATTAATTTTTACTCTCATGCTTATAAATTCCTTTCCTTGTACTAGTTTTGGATTTGGATTGTTCTTTTTCTAGGACCTTGAAATACATCACTAGGTTATTTGTTTGGGCTCACTCTGTTTTTGCGATGTGGGTATTCACAGCTACAAACTTTCCCCTTAGGACTGCTTTCTTTATGTCCCGTAAATTCTGGTATGCCTTGCTGGAATTATCATTTGATTCTAGGAACTGTCCAATTTCTTCTGTGACACAGCCATTATTCAAAAGAGTATTGTTTAATTTCCATCCAAGAATATTGTTAAATGCATGGAAATTAAACAATACTCTTTTGCCATTGATTTCTAGTTTCATTGCATTGTGATTCAAAAATATGCATAATTTTGATTTCTTGGCATTTAATTAAGCATACTTTATGGGCCTGCATATGATCTGTTTTGGAGAAAGTTCCATATGTTGCTGAGAATATTGTGTATTATGTTGTTGGGCAGAACACTCTGTAGATATCTGTTAAGTCCATTTGTTCAAAGGTTTGATTCAACTCTGCTATTTCTTTGTTGATTATTGTTTAGTAGATCTATTTGTGGTAGTGGTGTATTGAGGTCCCTTATTATAAATGTATTGATAGTTACCTGATTTTTATGTTTATTAGTGTTTTTTTAATGAAGTTTGGTGCACTGTGGTTTGGTGTATATGTCCCTCTTCCTGTTGAATATTTCCATTAACCAATATGTAATGACTTCCTTTGCCTCTTTTGATCAGCTTTGGCTTGAAGTCCACTTTATCTGAAAATAGGCTAGCTACTTCTGCTTGTTTTAGGGTTTTCATTGCATGGAATATTGTTGTCCATCCTTTGACTTGAATCATGAATTTCTTTTTGGATTAAATGTGTTTCTCATATAAAGTATATCATTGGGTTTATTTCTTGATTCGTTCTTCTAGATTGTCTTTTGATTGGGGAATTAAGACTACTCATATTGACAGTTGCTAATGAAAGATATTGACTTATTCCTCTCACTGCTTTATTTTTTTGTTGCTGATTTCCTTTTCTTTTTTGCTCCTTCTGCATAAATGTTCACCCTGCCTGCTGTATTCATTCTATTAGACTGTTTGATATTGTTGGCTTCATTTTCCCTTTGAAGGATACCTTTGAAAAATTTTTGGAGTGTTGTCTTGGTAGTAATGAATTTATTAAGGTGCTCTTTGTGATAGAATGACCTTATTTCTCCATCCACTTTGAAAGATAGTTTTGTAAGATAGAACAGTCTAGGTTGAAAGGTGTGTTCTTTTAGGGCTTGAAATACTTCACTCCAGGCTCTCCTGGCTTTTAAGGTTTGTGTTGAGAAGTCTGCTATAATTCTAATGGGTTTACTTTCATTAGTTGATTTGTTGCTTTTCTCTAATAGCTTTTAAGATTCTGATCTTATTTTGGACTTCTGGGATTTTTACTATGTGCTGTGGAGAATTTCTTTCCTATTTATGGCTACCTGGGGTGCTGTATGCCTTACTTATCTCTATGTTTAATATTTCCCCATATTTGGAAAGTTTTCTGTTATTATTTCTGTAAATAGGTTTTTTATGGCCTTTGTGCTGTCTTCTGATTTTTCACTAATTCCAGTTAATCTTAGATTAGTCTTCTTTGCATCATCTAGCAGCTGTTGGATCCTTTTTCTATTCTCTTGTTTTCAAGGTATCTGAGTCACTAACATCAACCCAGTCTTCTAATTCTGACACTCTGTCTTTACACTGGTTTCTTCTGGTGCCCATACTTTCAAAATTTTTAAACTCTTAGACTTCTACTTAGTATCTCTTCATGGACTCAAATGCTTTACTAAACTTGTCATTCATGTCTTTACTATTTTGTTTAGCTCATCTAGTTTTTTTTATTAGTGTCTTCTGTAAGCTCACTGAATATGCTGTTATTAAGGTCTATTTTCTGTTTAGTTAGATCTTCTTTAAGCTCACTGAGCACATTACTGATCTGTTTCTTAACCTCTTCTTTCATAATTTCAAAAGAAAGCCCAAACTCCAAAAAGCCAATTGAAAGAGGAAAAAAAATTCCTCTGTAACTTCATTTAATGAGTGGTTTCTTTCCAGGATCTGCAAGCTTGGATTCTAGAAAGTTTTCCCCACCCAGCTTTACAGCCTGTGGATTTGTGAGGTACTCCCCTGAGCCATACACCCCACTATACATACATCCACTCTGTGGCAACCATCTAAGACAAAGTGTACCCTTGATAGATGGACAAAGCACTCAGACTGCTGATCTCTTCTGGATGTAGGCAGTGGAGTGCAGTCTCAAGCAGACTGCTAGATTTAGTGCCAACATTTTCAGATCTAGCTGCTTCTGAAAGCCACACTTGCTGGACCTGGCTTCTCACCATGGAAAGTGGGGCTCCATGTCCTTCTTGACCTGAATTTGTACTTCTCAGTGGGTGTCTGTCTGGCCCACGCCCTCTCTGTGGCTGTCTCTTGTGGCTGTCTTTCACCTAGTCACTATGGTAGGGTGATACGCAGATCTTGAAATGAAGTTAATCTCTTGTTCTGCAGCTAAGTCTTAAACAGTCTTGTGTTCCCAAAATGACTCTTGCTTAAACCCTCTCCAAGATGGCAGTCACTGCACTGAATTTCTCTAAATTTATTTTGCTATGGAGGATTCATTGCCAGAGTAAATCACCATGCTGGTTTTGTAGTTTACAATAGCTGTTAGCTTTTCTTGGTGCTCGTACTGCCGGCCTGGTCCGTTGTTTCTCCCTGGAACTACCAACCCTCTGTGGTTTACCTTCTATCCTGGGGCATTGGCTTCATCTCTAATCAGGTTTGTTAGCTGGTCAGTACCTCTGCTGCCCAGTGCTGAGGGGAAGCAACATGCAGAACGGGTCCGAGTTGGCTGGTGCCGCAGCCAGAGTGTGGAATCTGCAGACCTTGAGTGTATCCTTCCTTATGGCAGAATAGTGCTCTATTGTGTATATGTCCCATATTTCTTTATCCATTCACCTGTTGTTGGGCATACAGGCCGCTTCAAAGGTTTAGCTATTGTGGGTTGTATGGCTTTTTTGTAATCAATTTTTTAAATTTAAACAGAACTCCCATGTAACTACCACCCAGGCCAAGGAAAATACTTTAACCAGAAACCCTGAACCCAGGGCTTTTATGCTCTATCCCACAGTCCCCACCACCAGTATCTGATATTCTCCTGACTTTCGTCACTATACAGATGCCTGCTGTCAAACTTTATGTAAACCAAGTCATGTAATGTGTACTCTTTGTGGCTTTTCTCATGTGTTTGTTAGTGTTAGTCATTGATGTAGGCATGATTTCATTTTCAGTGTTCCAAAGTATTCCCCTGCATGAACATAACAACTTACCCATTCTACCTTAGTAGGCATTTAGATTCCTTGGTTTGAAGTTATTCTGCACGTGCTGCCATGAACATTATTGTACTTTGAAATCTCTATTCTATACTACTATAAGTGTTCTACTCTGTCTTCCTGTAGAATCTTTAGGTTGGATTGGTCCTTCTGGTAATTATTCAGTTCACCCTCAAATAGCACCTCTCTATCTTCTACACGGTGCTACAGTTTTCTCGGTCTGCTTTTGTTTGCTGAAAGACTACAGTAGAGCAAAAACACAGATGAAAGTTAAGTGTTTTTCTCTTTTTACTCCTGGTTAATTTACAGTTTTGGTGTTCTCTGTTTTCAGTTATTGGTGAGGGTAGGAGTTCATATAAGATTTTTGTAGCTATAATGTTATTTAATATACTTTATGAGATTTGGGGAGGCTTATTTAAATACAACTTCCAGTATTGTCAGCTACCTTGAAATACTATAAATGGATGTTTTAGTGAATAGAAATTCTTATTTTAATAGACTCTAGCCCAAGACCATGAAGGGCATTTTCCTACTTCCTCATTTAGAACCTTTATTATTTTATCTTTCATATTTACATCTGTAACCAACCTGGAACTGATTTTGTATATGGTATGAGATAAGGATCAACATTTCTCTTCTCTTTCATGAGAATTATCTAATTGACTCAGGATCATGTATTGAACAGTCTGTCTTTCCCCATAGGGTGCTATTTTATCAACTTTATCATATGTCAAGTAACTACATGTATTTGGTTCTGTTCATTTCTCTTCCATCTGTTTGTATTTCACCCAAGCATCTTAACTTTCCCTAGCTTTGTAATGAGTCTGGGTAAGTAGTAAATGTGGGTCTTCCACCTTAGTTCTTCTGGAGATTGTCTGTCTTGGGTGTTCTTGTTTCTTTGATTCTGTATACATTTTCAAATCAGGCTTTCAGTTCATGCATCATATAGACAAACTTGTTCTGGTTTCTATTACAATTTTGCTGAACCTATAGGTCAATTTTGGGAAAACTGGCATCTTAGGGGCATACTCTTTCATTTGATGAATTTTATATATCCCTGTATTTTCTTTAATTTCTCTCAAATGTATTGTATAATATTCTGGGTAAAAATCTTCCACATACTCTTTAATTTATTTCTATGTATTTGGTGTATTTTGATGAGTATTCCATGTACACATTACTCTTGGGTAGACACTAGGGATGGAATGTCTGAGTCATAAGGTGAGCATATGTTCAGCATTAGCAGACATTGCCAAGCATCTTTCTAAGGTGGTTACACCAATTCACACACCCACTGGCAATGAGCACATCTTTCCCTTGGTTCACGTGTTCACCAACATTTGGTGTTGTCAGCTTTTAATTTTAGACAGTCTAGTGGGTGTGCAGTGGTATCTTGTTTTAGTTTTAATTTGCATTTCCTTGATAACTGATGGAGCTAGGCATGTTTTTATACCTTTATTGGCCATTTTGATAACCTCTTTTTTAATGCTTATTAATATCTTTTGCCCATTTTTTCTATTGGATCTCCTGCCTGCTTCTTGTTGATTTATAGTTTTTCTTCTTTTTTTCCACTCAAGCATGGGCCTGAATGTTGAAGTTTTTTTTATATTCTAGGTATAAATCCTTTAGCAATTATATGCAATATTTTTGTCTTCTCCCTTTCTATGGCTTATCTTTTCACTCTCTTGATGTATTTTGATGAAAAAAATTATTTTAATGTAATCTAATTCATTAATCTTCTGTATGGTTAGTGTATTTGTGATATGTTTAAGTATTTTTAACCACCCAGATTCATGAAGATATTTTCCTATCTTGTCTTTTAGAAGTTTTTTTATGCCCTTCACATTTAGGTATAGAATCGACATGAAATTGATTTTATATATAGTTTGAAACATGATCAAAATTCGTTTCTTTCCTTCTGAACAGTCAGTTAATTCAAGACTATTTACTGAAAGGGTCAATATCTCCCACACCACCGCCTATGCTAGTGTCACCTTTGTCATAAATAAAATGCCTGTATAGAGTGTAGACCTGTTTCTGGACTGTCAATTATCTTCCATTAACCTATTTGTTTATCTTCTAACCAATACTATACTGTCCCAGTTATGAAACCGAAATTTCATAACAATATCTAATATCTGGTAGTCTATGTCCTAAATCTTTATTCTTCTCCTCTAAGATTTTCTTGGGTTTCCTTGGCCCTGGTGTCATATATATTCACATACTTATCCTTTCCATTACTTCTTATTTCTTCCTGCATTTCTGAGTTTTTTTTATGATCATCTTTGTGCCTAATGAACTCCTCTGGTTTTTTTGTATTGTGGGTCTTCTGGAGACAAACTTTCTCAGTTTATAATTGTCTGAAATTTTCTTTATTTCACCTTAATTTTGAGGTATTTATTAGTTAGGTGTAGCTTCTAGACTGTCAGCTGTCTGTTATTTTCTTTCTGCACTTTAAGATATCATTCCTTTGTTCTCTGGGTTCTGTTGTTTCTATTAAGTCAGCAATGAGACTTAATTGCCTTTCCCAAGGGAATGCTTCACTTTTTCTCTCTAGCTGCTTTTAAGATTTTGCTTTTGCTTTTGTCTTTGATAATTTATTATTCTTTGCTCATACATGATATTCTTTGTATTTATCTTATTGGAGTTCACAGAGCTTAACAGGACTTCCTGAATCTGTGGATATATATGTCTTCAGGGACATTCTAAAGTATATCTCTTTAAATATTGATTCTGTCTATTCTCTCTTCCTTTACCTTGCAAGATACAAATTATACAAACACTAATTTTCAACCTGTGCCATATATATCTTATGCTTATTTCTTATTTCCTATCCTTTCTCCTCCCTGTGTTTCAGTCTTAATATTTACTACTAAGTAACTTCAGTTCACTAATCTACTTTTTGCTGTGTATGACATGCTACTTCACCTACCTATTGAGCTCTTAATTCAGTGGATGTATTTTTTATCTTTAGAATTTTCATTTTATTATCTTCTTTTGTTTGTATCTTTCAGTTCTCTGGTGATATTCTGCACCTTTTCATTTATTTTCTTAAACAAATCCATGTTTAGTAACTTCAGGATTTGGACCACATATGGGTTTCTTTCTATTATATATTTTTATTTTCCCTTCTTTTTCTTTTATTTTAACATTTGGTCCTATCTTCTTGTGTACGTGGTAAAAATTCAATTAAATGCATTGTATATACAAAATTGTAACAGCTACAGGTAGTCTTTATCTTCCACCAGGAAATATTTGTTTCTCTTCAAGCAAGAAGCTGAATTCTTAATGCAATCAGGAATGGAGCTGATTGCAGGTTTGGTTTTAGTGTTGAAAGACCTGGCTTGTCTGGCTTGCTGTTATTCCTAGTACTGGCCCACCAGTGCTCTAAAGTAGAAGCCTGGGGCTCTTTTTGGCCATGGGTTCCAATTTTTGTCTTCCCAAAACTATGAAACCCCAAACAGTTCTGTTCATTTGCTTGGCCCTTTTGCCTGGTTTCTCAGCCCTTCTTTCCTTTATTTAGCTTAATTACCAAACATTTCAACAAACAATGCCTTTTATAATGCTAGGTTCCTTTTCCTGTGGTTCCCTTTCCTATGGGCTCTGGACCCTTCCAGTATGGCTACCTTGGTACCCTTGAGCTAGATTTTGGCCCCCATCAAGGGGCTGTTAAAATCTCTGGTTCAATGCTTGCTATTTCTGCAATGGGCCTTCTGGCTTACAAACCAGTAAGTGGCTCAGAGAGGATGCTGGTCCCATCCCAAAGCATTTCTCTTTCCTTCAGCATCTTGGCTTTTCACTCTTGATTTCTCTCTGATATCTATAAAAAGCTGTCTTTATATTTTATCCTGCTTTTTTCAATGCTCTTGATGAAAGATTTGGTCTGATATAAGGTGCATCATCTCATTCATAGTGGAAGCCTGAACTGAGATTATTGAGCTTGACAGGAGGTGGATGTCACTTGGGGAAGGGGTAGGCATGTCCCCGGGCTTGGGGGTATTGGCCATGTTGCATGGCTCCACAGGAAGATGTAGCATGCTGAAGCCAAGTGACAAGGAGGCCAGTGTGAACTCTGCACTGGAAGAGCGGTGTCTTGGACCCCACACATTGTGTAGGTGGGAAGCTCAACCTGAAGAGACAGTGAGTTTCCTTGCTATGAGCAGGCCAAGGAGTGACTTGGGGCAATCACATTGCAGGAAGGATCACACAGTCAGTGATCCCCAATTTATGTGTGCTTGCAATAAGAGATTCTCAAAAAACATACAGGTGCCTAAATGAACTCATTTATTGACATACTGAAGCAAAATGTACCTGAAATCTGCATTTTTAACATGTTAGCCAAGTGATCTCCTCACTAGACTGCAGGACCCAGAAAACTAGCTATGCCTGTTTCCCAATGAGGTACTGAGATCAGACATCACACACGGGTTCTAGAGAGGAATTCTGCCAGTTCTACCTCTAGTGCAGGGACTAGTGAAAACTATGGGAGAGGAGCATCTCCTTGTCATCCTCTTTCTTGTCTATGAAGCTCCCCAGCTCCTGGAAGCAGGGCTCAACATGGTTGTGTTGGAATGACAGACCCATCACATTTAGTCACACTGTGGGGTTAGCAAGCTTGTGTGGGTTAGCCAGAGAACCTAACTACTATTTATAACACAGTTTCTGTGGGAAAATATGTTCTAAGTTCCAACAACTGACTTTCAAAAATATGCTGGAGCACAACCTGTCAGTAAGATGGAATATATATAAATATATATATATACATATTCCAAAACTTTAGCAACACATGATAAACTTGACCTCAGAGCATGAGTAATTAATCAGCATTCAGTGTCAGCTTCACGATGGAAGAAATTCTTCTGCCCTCAATAATTGGAGGCCTGCTTTAAGAACAACTACTACTTTTTCTGCAACAATTGTAAGAGTTTTTCTTCCTGCTGTCATTGTTTGGCCCAAGGGAGACAGGTGCTGGCATCACCTGGGAACAGTGATAAATGGCCTGGGATGTAAAGACAGTGAGAATGAGGTCACCTTTCAGCTTAGCTTCACCTGTGTCCCATTCCAAGGACTCTACTCCCTGAAATGTGGTAAACAGCCGTATTTCGAGTGTTCTTGGCCCTACTTGTGCTCCTTGTCCCTGAGAAGAACAGTTTTGTAAGTTAGAAAAAGACATGAATTCACAGATGTATATGTGAAAAGCATTTATAGGGGTTTGTGTTGGCCCTGAGCCCAAATTAAATAAGCAATATGATCTTGATTCTCTTTTTGTGCCTTCCACACACATAAACTGTACAAAGGAAGTATAAAATTGCACTCAGTTACCTCTTGATGATGAGACCATACTTGGAATTTCCACCCCCTGGTCTAGAGCCTCTACTTTAAGCAAATCCTAGATACCCTGAAGGATACCCCAAGACTGTGTTCTGATTAAGAGTCTCGCTCGAAGGTCATCTGAATGTAATCATTAGGCAGAACAAATGAAAATCAAGCCATGGTTTAGATAAGTGTACCCCAAAGTCCCATGTGTTACAGGTCCTGAGAGTGGCACTATTAGAAGGGTGGAACCTTTGGAAGGTGGACCTAGAGGGAGGTCCTTAGGTCATTGGGGATGGGCCCTGAAGGGGATGGTATAATCCTAGCTTCTTGCTTTTTCTCTTTGCTTCTTGACCTGGGATGAGCGGTTTTCCTCTACCAAGCATCTCTGCTGTGATATGCTGTCTTATTATGGCCTAAACAATGGGGTCATATGCCCCTGGACTGGAACCTCCCAGACTGTAAGATAAAAGAGACTTTTTCTCTTTATAAGTTGATTGTCTCATGTACTTTGCTATAGCAATGAAAAGTTGACTACCAGGGGCACCACCTGTCCTCAGATTTCCTTGTGTGCATCAGAAAAGGATCACAGAAGCAAAAGCCAAGAGGACAGAGGAAGTCAAAGCGGATCATTCTTTTCATGCTTAAAGCAATTAGAGAAGCACACATCCAAATAATTTTTAAACACTTTGAAGGTAGCCAGTAGCTAAATTATCAACCAGGAGTAGATCAAAATCACATCTAAAAATCAAAGAAAATATAGCCAAGTAATAAAAGTTGGAGTTTTCTAGCAGAGGAAACATCTAATGCAGAAGCTGGGGGTGGATGAACAAACATGAAAGTGTAGAAGGACTCTGAAGGTTTCAGGAAGAGAAGACACCTCTCAGCAGACTGTCTGAGGCTTCGGTGGGCGGAATGGGAATGACCAAGGGTGGTGGCAGCACCTCGGAGGCCAGCCGGGACAGGGAGATAGATAGGGCACGTAGCTGACAGAGGTGGATTAGCTGTGTTGTAGATGGAGGAGCGGGAGTGGCCCAGAGGGAAGCCCATCTCCTTGAAAAGCCCTTGAGTTGAGTCTGTCCCTGCTGTGATGTGGAGCGATGAACAGAAGACGATGGCTGCAGGTGCTGCATTTCCAAGGGAAACTGAGAGAAACCCAAGCCTCCCCACAGGACCTGAGGCAGGAAAGGAGGCAGCCACCGGCTGCGACACAGTGCACACCGCCTGCAGGGCTGTAGCTGGGGCACTTGGCACTGGCTCCCAGGCACCTGGACGGTAACCCTCCAAGAGACCGCGTCTTGGCATGGGGGCCAGGGCCAAGGAAAGACTCCACCTCGGATGGCCTAGCTCCACTACCTGCCTGGACTCCTGGGCCTGGCCGCAAACCACTTGTGCTGGCTTTCAAAACCTAAGGCAACCTCAAAGTGAAATACAAAAGCAGTAGCAGAGGTGGGATAGGAGGCTCTCCCTCCCCTTCCCCTTCCCCCTCCCCCTCCCTTTCCTTCTCCCTCTCCCCCTCCCCCGTGTGTGTGTGTCTGTGTGTGTGTCGGTATGTGACCTTGGACAAGTCTCTGAAACTCTTTGTTGCCTCTGGCTGTGACAGAGGGGGCCTGTGTGACCATCTTTAAGAACTGTTCCCAGTGAACACTAACAATGAATCCATGGTTTCTCTATTCATTTTGCTCCAAGAAGTGTTTTTCCAAAGATGAAGCTGTGGACTCTATGACATCTCTGGCCAAGGAGGTTAGAAGTGATTTGAGAAAAGGCCCAGGAGGCGTTGTGGGTAATGGGCTCCCTGGGGGCCTCATTTGGAAAGTTGGCCCCAGTTCTTGAGCCCCTGTCTCTGGGTGGTTGAAGATATCTGAGGCTGGAAGGGGAGAAGTCGCAGACCGAGCCTGGCTGGACTGCAGGCTGGAGCAGATGGGAGGAGGGCGGACAGGAAGAGGGGTAGAAAGGGGAGCGGAGGGGAAGTAGGAGAGAGAGGAAGAGAGGGGAGGGACAAGTTGGGAAAGAGGAAGGAGAGGGGAGGGGAGGAGAGACAAAAGGAGGGGAGGAGAAGGGGGCGAGGGCAGGCTGCAGAGCAAGTCACTGTTCACTGGGTCTGAAGCTCGAGGAGCCTCACGATTCTGAATTCAATCTAGACCTTCCAGATCATCTGGCAAGTATATTCATTATAGTGTAGGACAGAAAATGTGTTTTAAACATTTTGTTGACTTGTCTATAATTCAAATATCTAGGCATATAGTGTGTGGGCCTCATGGGTGCTGTAGCCCAGGCCCTGCAGATATCAAGGGAGGCCTGGTTGGGGAGTACTGCCCCCTCTCCTTAGTCTCACCAGTCAAATAGGGTTCAGCCTCAGCCCTGTCACTCAGAGCTGTGTGGCCCTAGTCTGTAAAATGGGGACAAAATGTCACCCACCATATGAGGTGGCTATGGCATTAAATGAGGTAATGGACACAGAGCCCAGCACTATGCTGGGCACACAGTGGGCACCAAAGAGCGTCAGCGTGCCAGATGTCCCTGCTGTAACTTAGTACCCTGGCCCCTTTGCTTTTCCAGACCCCACAGCAGTACGAGAGAGAGTACAACAGCAAGCGGTCGGGCGTGGGGCCCAGCAAGTTTCATGGTTATGCTTACGACGGCATCTGGGTCATCGCCAAGACACTACAGAGGGCCATGGAGACACTGCACGCCAGCAGCCGGCACCAGCGCATCCAGGACTTCAACTACACCGACCACACCCTGGGCAGGATCATCCTCAGCGCCATGAATGAGACCAACTTCTTCGGGGTCACGGTCAGTGCAGCATGCCTGCGCTTTCTTTTCCCTAGTGCCCTTTGCAGTTGCGAGAGGCAAGGAGAGAGGCTGTCACGCACCTTGATGTGCGTTCGGTCTGTTCTCTGGAATCTTTGAAACAGCTTCCGGTGGGCCACCAGGTATGGGCTGTTGAAAGGAGCAGTAGGCCGGATGTGCTCTCCGGCACACTGGAAAAAGGCTGTAACTCCGGAAGAAGAAAGGGCTAAGAGCAGATGTATCTGGTGCAGGTGCATCTCTACTAGGTGATGGGCGGAGCTGGCCAACGGGAGCTCTGGACAGAGCCAGTTTCAAATCCTAGGTCTTCACTTACAAGTTACTTTCTTTGAAACACAGAATTTCCATTCATTCCCATAACAGGAATAATGCCTACCTTACAAAGTGGTTATAAAGATGGGACACTGCACGGTACAACTTGCTGCTGTTTGCTGTGTAGACCACCTGCTCTGAGCCTCAAGTTTCTCATCTGGGAAACAGGGTTAATAACATGTGTCTTACACAGAAGTTGGGAAAATTAGCAATGATAATGGCTATTTTTTGAATGTTTACCATGTGGTTAGCATAGCAGTACTATGCTTAAGTACATCATGTGGACTAGACTCAATCATGTATGCCCGGTGCTGTGCACCCAGGAAATGCCAGCTATTGCTGTTAATAATGGTCTCATTGCTTCCTTATGCCACTCACAGGTAGTAGATGCTGTCATAATCGCCATTAACAACTGGGAACATGAAGCTCAGAGAATTTAAATTCTACAGCTAATCAGAGGCAGAACTAAGATTCCAGCCTGGGCCTAGGTCTTAATTGCTATATTACTCTATGCTCTGGTAATGGATGTAAGCCGTAGTTATTTATGACTCATGATATATTTGCCACCAGTTCCGACTCTTCTCCTAGAAAATAGAGAAAATTTTTGAAGAGTAGATTGAATGAGCTGAAGTGCTGTGTTACGGTCTAACTTGGTCATTTGAGAGGGAGTCTGTCCTGGGGTATGAAGAGGAGTAGGTAGGAGGAGTTGATCGGCGTATTTCCTAATGTCCATCTCCAGGGTGGGTATGCTTAGGCCTGTTGTGGCTGTGCTAGGCGGGGCCTGTGTGGGTGCTGACGTTGGGCACAATTCTGTGGACACCAAAGCAAAATGGAGCCCATGGCCCAGATACAGGGGTGAGACTCGGGTAACACTGGTATCAGAAGATTAGGAGTGTTCAGTACTATGGGAGAATCTCCATGAGACTGGAAGGACTTCCATGACCTTTGATGGAAAGGTCAGGGAAAGTATTTTGGTAGAGGGGGCATTTGAGCTGTGCCATGAACAGTGAGTAGGAGCTAGACATCCAAGGATGGGCCAGGAGCCTGGCCAGACCACAGCATGATGGGCAGGGGAGAGTGCGTGAGGCATGAGGGGCACCATTACCTGGCTGCAACACTGGGAAGGTAGATGGTAGGTCTGGCAGGGTAAGTGGGAGCTGAAAGCCAGAGGGCCAAGCTGAAGAGCCTAGCTTTGATCTCCTATGGTAACCATTCTTAAGGTGTGGCCAGCTTCACCTGGGTGCTTGTTAGGGTCCCAGACTCATTGAATCAGCCTCTGGGGGTGAGACCCAAACACCTGATCCTTAATATACCCTCCAGGTGCACCCTGCTCTGGCTGGCAGGGAGGCTCTGAGGTTTACTAAAAATGAAGCAGTTTCCAACAGGCCCTGGGTAGAAGGATCTGAAAGTCCTAGGTGTCCACTCCCACAGTTCAGAAATAAGGAGTCTGTGTAGTTACTGGCCATGGGTGTTTTTATAGCACAGTCTGGATTCAAGCTGGAAACTTTAACAGCTTTTCTCATCCTGGCTTTAAAATAGTTTTTTACCCTCACAACCCTTTATACAAATCTCTCATGGAGCCCAGTGTATGAAACATGAAGCTTCTCAGTTAGCAGAGGAGCTCAGACCCCTGTATGTTCATGCCCTTCCCCCAAAGCTCCTTTTCACTGCACCCCAGCTACCCCCAGAAAAGCTGCACAGAACTCTAGTCAAAATATGTGCAAGAGCTGAGCATGACTGCATGCTCCTGTAATCTCAGCTAGGAAAGGGGCTGAGGAAGGTGGGCCACAAGTTCAAGGCCAGGCTGGACAATTTAGCAAGACTGTGTCTCAAAATAAGAAAACAAAAACGGATGGGGATGTAGCTCAGTAGTAGAGCACTTGTAGCATGCAGAAAGTGGTGGCTTCAATCCCCAGCACCACATTTCTAAGAACCAATCTCACTGATTATATTGTACATACTCATGGGCCAACACTCAAAGAGGAGTAGCATTGGAACAGGGCAGTTTGCAAACCTGGGTACATTTATTTCATGTCTACTTTTTTATTTCATAGAATGAATTCATAGTAACCAGGGGTGAAATAGATAAATAGAGAGCTACAGAATCTAGCAAGTATTTTGTCATCTCTCTATTCCTAGAACTCAGCATTTTGCCTAAATGCCTGGGAGTAGCTTCGTGGGAGACCATTATAACCACTTCTAAGTGTGCCCTTTCATCTCAGCCAGATAATACATAATCCCTACTTGAGCAATTAGACAAGTCTGCCTGAAATGCTTTGCAAGGCTAGAAGATGAATTTCTTTTTAATGGGAGATTCCTTGACACTTGCTTGTGACTCATAATTCAGTGAATGTCAGATCTGAATTCAGTTTTAAGGATACTCAGATTCAACACTCTCGGGTTGCAGATAAATATCTGAGGTCCAGAAAGTCACCCTGCAAGGTGGTTTGGCAGCGGCAGGGCGGTAGGCAGGCTGGCTGTGCCTCTCTTCCATTCCTTGCCACCTCCCTTCCCTGTATGGAAGTCCCTTGTCACCAAGAAAGGCTATGAAGTGAGACAGTTCTGCACTCTGTTTTACCTTCACCCTTATCCGCCTTGTCACATACTAATATGTGCTTGGCACTGGGGTGTAGACAGGTTTCATTAAAATTGTCTTCTGATCACAGGAAAAAAGGATGCTCTCTGACAAATAAGAAGTGCCTCTGTGGTACAAAAAGACCACAGAAGGCCAAATTCGGCTATCAATAAAGACTTAGATGGGAAAGGAATGAGGAGGTGGAAATAAATGGAAGCATTTTCCATTTGCTGAAGGGTTTTCATTATACAGCACACATGGTATCCATTTTTCCATTCTCAGGCAGACACTTTATTCTGGGGCACCCTCATTCAGCATGTTTACTATACGGAAAATCGTTTAAACACATTAAATTAATTATATCCATGACTCAATACCAATTGATTCAGTGTGTCTGCTCTCTGCTAGGAGCTGGGCCTGTGCTTCTTGGCTGGCATGTTGATGAAGAAATTTCTTCCATGCATCCTAGCATGGCGATCCAACTTAATTTGGGGCCCATCTCTGTTTTATCTTTTCAGGAGCTCCCTTTCTAGGTTTCCTGGGGCACACAGAAATAGGCTTCCATGTCCCTACTGGCATACTGGTACCTACGGTGGCCGCCCACCTCTGATTCCCTGAGACTGGCAGCTGTGATTCCATAGTTATGATGTTTAGCACTGTGATTCTACCCCTATGGTCTGAAAATCTCAGGGTGCTTCTCAGCCTAGAGGCCCTCTTCTGCCAAACATGCATTCAGAAGAATCAGGCTAGAATTGACTACTTAGATCTCAAAAGTTCACAGCATTTTGAGAACCCATTTTCTGAAAGTCTTGGAACCTAGCTCAGCAAAGTTAGCTCAGAGCAATGATTCCTAAATGTCTAGATGTTTGTGGATGTCCCAGAAAGCTTTGTTAAAATTCAGATGTGCTGGCCCCACTCCAGAACATCTGATTCGCTGGTCTTTCTGTAAAGCCCAGGAGCACACAGACAACCAGCAGTCTGGATGATTCTCAGACAGCATCCTTAAGGATTGCTTAGTGACACACACACAACACACAGTTTTTGTTTTAAACTTATCAGTGACATATTTGCTCCTATATTCATTCACTCCATTAGCAGACCCTGGGCTGGGTGTGTGGTGTACAGAGAGGAATAATCATGGCGCCAGCCCCCAGGACCACCCCCAATCTGATGGAGGTAATAGACAAGTAGAGGAGGAATTGCTAGAAAGTATCCAAGGTCTGCCCAAGGTCTCTGGAGGAAAGATTAGGTTCTATTTATGAAGTAAAGACCAAGGAACCATCCTCCATGTTCCTGAAATTCAGTAAGCAAAACAGAATGCTTCAGTAATTGCAAGATGCCCATCCGGTAGGTACTTGGCCTGTGCCAGGTGCTGGTGGGGAGGCTGCAATGCCAGGTGCCCTTGCCCTACTCTCAACATGTCAGTGCCCTGCAGGACTTACCAGACTCCTCTCACTTGGCTTTTGTTACAAAGCGACACCTGAATTCATTGACAGGCGATCATAACCTTTCAATACATGCCTAGGAACGTTTGCTAAGCATTCAGGTGAAAGAAAATCAAAGCCTTAATTTTTTTTCAGCTGATGGACGTGTAGCTCTTCCCACCTTCCAGACTCTTGAAAGAGGGTGTTCTCCCAGGTCCCAAAGTAGACAGATCCTGTTGGTATGTCAGACTAAGAGACGGTGACTCTAACCATAGTAACCTAACCCTTAGGTACAAGTTCCTTCTGCTCTATCTTTTAGAAGGACACCACATTTGGTTTGTGCCTACAACAGGCTAAATTAATCGACTCTCACTTTACCCTATTATGACAGTATGGCACATGTAATGTGTGTCCCAGAGAGTCCCTCAGGCTGTGCACCCCAGGTTTGGGGGGAGCTGTGAGGCCTCCAAGAATATCCAACCACAAAGCGATTGAAGAAGCTCTTGGGAAATACCTTTGATTGTGAAAAGAGGGCTCTGTTCTTCCTAACCTCTTTCCTATGATCACCCCTCACTCCCTGTGAGTGAATTCAATGCAGAAGCGATCACAGCTGGAAAGGGGGTGACCTGTAAGTCCTCCAAATAATAGAACCCACCTTCACCCTCCGCCCTGCCTCTGTCAACCAGCTGCAGGTCTGGACCTCTCAGGGCAATATCTGTCAGGAGAGGCCGCCCCCTGAGGTTCAGGCCTTTCACCTCTGAGAGCTGTTATCTTCTAATAGATCTCACCAAGAAGGTGAGGAAAAACAGCAGATGGTGATGTAGAGTTTATTGATCTATTTGCTTTTGTTGCTGGTAAGGGGGAATCCAGCCTCAGCCATGGAACCCCTTAACGTTTTTATGCAAGTTTTTAAAAATTTCATCTCTACTGTAACTCATACTGCCCATTGTTGGCACTTTCACCACAGCAGCACTTCATCCAAAGAAAATCTCAAACGTCAGCTTGACTGAATACCCCAAGTGCAGTAAGTAGCTTGAGAAAGCCAATGGATTCCTCTTCCCAGGGGAAATCTCAGGGCCGCCTCCAGCCTCCATTCACAGCATTCGCACTGGTGTGTGGCCCTGAAGTTGTGCAGTTAGTGTTTTTTACCCAAGAACTTTACGCACACACGTGCAAACATACATGAATGATTAAATGTCGTCTTTGAAAGGTAGCCTATCTCTCCTGCCTGTCTGATTTTTGGGGTCCTGGTTTTATTTTCCAATGCAGAAGCTAAACCTCAGCCTTCCCACCCCCCACACATTTGTGTCTTATATTTGACACCCTCTTTTACCCCACTGGTTATTTTTAGGCTGAATTTGAATGAGAAAAACAAACAGAACACTGAAAACTCCACCAAGAACTGGAGAAAATTCCACCAATCAGGACTTGGCACTTTTGGGTAGTGGTCATTCTATCAGCCATGACCTGTCCCCTGCACTATCATGACTGCCTTTTTCTCAGTTTTCTGCCATAGGCTGTCACTAGAGAATGTGTCTGAAACTCTGGAATGTGTCCACTGGGTGTTCTAAAAGGTAGGCCTTGTCCTGGTGACCACGGGCTAGCTCCCAGGGTACAGTTTCCCATTCTAAGCTCCCTCTCATAGGCCTTCCGTGGTGATTGCTAAAGATCAGCAGCAACCCCCCTACCCAACTTATCCCAGTCACATCCCAGATCAGCTAGCTGCAGCGGAATTGCACGATTCACAAACTTAATATAGGAGCCAACTTAAGAACCCAGTCTCTCTTCCTCCATCCCCTGGCTAACTAGCCCACTCTCAAAAGCAGAGGAAAAGTACCACTGCCCGCAGCACAGCCATGAGGAGCTTTAACAGGAATTAAAGATTTAAAAAGTCAAGCACCAAGAGACCAGAGCATGTGCACCTCTTCGAGCTGTGTGACTTCCGAGAAGTTATCTACTCTGCTGTGCCTGTTTCCTCATCCACAGAGTGAAGGGTTGTTGTGAGAAATGACAATACTGGTTCACACACATAAACTGCATCACGGTTACCCAGTTGCTACTACTACTACCGCTGTTGTGATGGAGACTTGTCAGAAAACAGTTCATGTGGGTCCAGTCCATCAGCATTCAGGGTTGAACCCAGTGCTCGATCATGAAGTGCATACCTGGTGCCGGTCTGTTGAACATTTGTGATCTCGTCTAATTCACTCATCCAGAAATAAATCTATTAAATTTCATTAAGATTATAGGAAATATTGGGGCTGGGGATTTAGCTCAGTGGCACAGAGCCTGCCTGGCAAGCACGAGGTCATGAGTTCAATTCCCAGTACTGGAAAAAAAAACAAAAACAAACAAACAAACAAAAAGGATTATAGAAAATATCAAAACAACCCCGCCTTGTGAGCAAGCATACTTTTGTACTTTCTTCCAGGTGCCATGTACCCCAGGGATGGGACAGTCACCTTAGATGTGATAGGCATCTGCTCACAGACCTCCTCCTGCCTAGTTCAGTGCCACTCAAATCACCTCTCAGCCTGAGAATCACCACTCTGCATAACACACAAGACTAATCACTGCAGGTGCTGTTGGAGCTCCACCGGATCTCCTGGGCAGGTTTTAGGGTTTTGCCTGCGTCTGCCCACACCCAGCTACTGCAGGTTACCCGGCTAATGGCTCCCACCAGCAGCCTGCCCTAATCACAGCCCCAAGAGATTGGAGACTCCTGGTTTGGAGGTTCCTGGGAGTTGTGCCCATCTTCTGAGTGGCAGGAATGACTGATGTGGCATTGCCACACCCAGGGCCTTTACCTTGCAGGGCTCCTGCTGAAGTGAGCCTGTCTCTGAAACCACTGCCCTGCTTGGCCTCTCCCTTTCCCCCTTCTCTCTTACAGGTTCTTCATCATTAACAAATCACTTATGCATGCTTCTGGGGGACCCAGTATAAAACAGCTAGGTATTTCCACAGGAAATTCAAGCATTTCCAAGAGGAAGTTTTTACTGTAACCTTTGTTATTGTATCTGTTGACTTTAGAACCAGCCTTCCTACTGGCCTCACTCTCCGCTGGTAAGAAGCTCTGGACTCTTTTCCCTCCTATTCAGCCTGCCCTGTGTCACTTCCACCTGCCTGTTGGGGCCAGTCCAGGGACAGCCGCATTTGTCTCCTCCAGTGAATTTGTATCTCCCAGATAAGCAGGCAGTGTGGCTTTTCATATCTCTGTCCCCTCAGCAAAGCACCTAGCGCCTTACACCTGGCGGAAACTTGGTGATCACTGGTAACCTCCGGTCACCTTGGTGGAATTGAAGCCCGATGTGATTGAGAAATTTAGTCACGCTCTTCAGCACTGTTGCCTTCTGGGCGGCTATCAACTAAAAAGCTGCTTTCAACCCAGTAACTAATCAGAACTGAAACAGAAGTGCTGTCAGGACTTGGAGTTCTTGGATCTGCTAATAGTTCTTCCCGAATTCTCATGATACTGAGTGTCAGTGATTCATCCAAGTTGGGGAATCTTGGGTATGTGTGTATTGGGAGGGCAGTCTCTTGCTGTTCCTTTCTGAGACACCAAAGAAGCCTGTCCTTTTCCTCCCATCTCTCTGGGGCTCAAAGCTCAGGCCTGGCAGGTAGGGTTGCTGATGGACCCCCATGACTGTCAGAAACATTCCTGAGGGGCAATTGCCAGTAATAAACAATGATAGTAATAATCATCCTTGAAGTGTGACTGCTTTGTGGCCAGCGTGCATTGATAGTCCCTACCATCTTCTTCTCTCAGCCCAGCCACCCTCACAGAACATTAACCTGAGCTTCCCATTAATGAGCTCCTCCTGTACCCCAGGCAGAAGCCAAGCACAGCACTTCGCTGTGATGCTCAGATAAGCCCCAAAGCCTAGATGCTTTTCCCAGTGAGCTGCGTCTGGTCGCTCACTTGTGTACTGTCCCTGCCCTCCTGTCACCTTCTCAGCGAGGTCATCCCTGATGCCCTTTTTTAGCTTGCAACTCCCTACCCACCATCAGCTCAACCCCAATACTATTGGGGAGCTATTGTTCCCCACAGTACTTACCCCCATCTGACATGCTACTTACTTCACTTACATATTGCCTGTTTTGTTTTCTGCTGTGTCTTCAAGGCTTGTAATCAGGTACTGAGTCACAGTGGGTATCTTACGAATATTAATTTAATGAATAAATATTTCAATAATTAATTGCCCTGCTATAAATGAGAGAAAATAGGTTCAGCAAAGAGATATGGTTTGCCCAAGACCTTATAGGTAATACACGGGAGTTTATTCAAGATTTTCTATCTGGCTGGCTGAAGCCCGTGTTCCTAACTATTCAGATATTTTGATAATTCAACCAGCATTCCTAGGTCTTCCTATAAACTTAACCCGGGCCAGGCAGGAAGCATAAGATGCAAGATTTTACCTCCAAGGAACCCAGGATCTGAACAACCAGGTGAAATGAGTGGAGGAGGGCAGGACCCAATCTTTATGTTGGTAGTGGAGGATGTATGTTTGCTTGCCTCTTTCCACTGGATAGTGAGCCCATGAGGCCCTTGACCATGGGCCCCATAATTGTCTTTATATCCCTGGTGTCTTAATAAAACCAGCTCCTAGACTGTGAAACTCACATTTATTTGTTGAATAAGTTAGGTAACTGCAGTACAGAGAAGCAGTGTAGCTATGTTGGGTCCCATGGTGAATTCCTGGTAAACCTGGTCAAAACTACACCCTAGATCTTCTCATTCTGAGTTCCAGTCTCAGTAGCCTATGTTCCTAGGTACTGATGACTGCCTGTCCCCCATTTATTCATACACAATTACAAATGACTACAGACAATATACAGCAGAGAGAAGAAACCTCCTCTTTCTGCTGTCAGATAAATTTGAAAGATCAAAATAATATGGTTTAACAGTTTGTTTGAATTAATGCCTGGCCTTCCAGAGCTTGCAAGTTTAACTTCCTCAAGTCAGGAGGAAAAAAAAGAGCTATTTTCTTCCTAATGAAAAGCCGTGTGGGGGAGTGTATCATTTTATGAGAGCTTCAACAGAAGCCCTGAGTGTAGACTGCATCCCAGTCCTTGAGCAAAGCAGAGACTGCGCCCTCGAAGGAGCTGGGGAGATGGTGGTCATAGGAACAATTACTATAATGACAAATGTAATGATGATATGAAAGGCTTGCAGTTTTGAGTGCTTCTATATGCTGGATACTTTGCTAAGCTCTTAACTGTATTATCTAATTTAATCCTCACCATAATGCCTATATGCTTTGGATGGAATCTGCTGCCCCAAAATTCATATGTTGCACTAATCTGCAGAGCCTCAGAATGGGACTGTGTTCGGAGCTAGGGTCACTGTGGCTATAAATTAGTTAAGCTAAAGGCACAGTGGACTAGGGTAATGCGGTATGCCGTGTTCTCATGAAGAGGGGCCATTTGGAGACAGGCAGGCAGGCAAGCAGAAGGCCATGTGATGAAGTCAGAGAGTGGCACAGTGCTTCTAGGAGCCAAGGAACACACCAGTGCCAGGGAGCCACCAGAAGGCAGGAGACAGGCAAGGGAGTGGATCTCCCTCTCCACCCTCAGAAGAATCAGCCCTACCAACACCTTGATTTCAGACTCTGGGCCTCCAGGACTGTGAGACAATGCATTCCTGTTACTTAAACCACCCGGTTTGTGGTTGTTTGTGGTACTTTGTTAAAGCAGCCCTAGAAATTAATACGACTCCACAATGTGGAGACTATCGGCACTTTGAAAGCAAGAAAACTTAAATAAATTCCCCACCATCACAGAGCTGGTGAGTGGAGAAGCTGGGATTTAGGCACAGGCAGTTGAACTTTCAAGTTTCACTTCTATTCTTTGTCCTACACCTGTAAAAGCTCTCCCCCACTAGGGGACAAAAAATCCCAGCCAAGAAGGGCAGAGACCTTGGCTTGCCACCGCCCCCCTTTCCAGGTGGAGAAACTATGTCCTTTGGAGCTGCTGAGTGAAAGGCCAGGATGAGCCAAGACCCTGGTCCCTGGTTTTCAGGCCAGCCCTTCCCTGTAAGCCCGGCTCCTCCCTCTGTACAAATGTTTTACCGTTCAGCTTGACTATTCACTCCTAGGAGATGCACCTTACACGTTACTCACCTCTTCTCTGACTGGGATGAAGAGGGTAAGCTAGAACCTCAAGTTACATGTTCTCATTTATTTGGGTATTTTAAAATAATTATCTATTTCATTTTTGGATTATAAAAGCATACATTCATAGGAGAAAATGTAAAAATAAAACAAGCATCAAAAAGAAATCAAAGTCACCCATAAACTCATCATTCAGACAGACTCACATTTAGACGTGATTTCTTAAAAATTCCTTTACCATCTATTTGTTTTGTCACATTATATAGCTTCTTCTATGGCCATGGATCTCAGTCTTGTTAACCTTGTCTTTTTAAAAAATGTGATAGTATATGCATAGCATACTATTTATAATTTTAGCCATTTGTACATGTACAATTCAGTAGCATTAAGTATGTTCATGTTGTTCTGCAACCGTCACTACCATCCATCTCTAGAACTTTCTCATCATCCTAAATAATAATTCCCCATCAGGAGGGATCATTTTAAAGTTATTATTTCATATGGGAGAATTGGTTTTAAATAGCTGTATATTTATTTTTAAAGTATTTCTAAAAATATCATCAGTAGTTTGCTAACTAATTTTAAAGGTACATTATCATATTTTTGAGCTACCTCTAACCAAATAGTAGTCTAGTAAAAGTTTAATTGCTTTTACATGAAGAAACCTAAGCATGGATGTTTTAAAAGGTTGAAACTATAAATAGTGAGCAAACATTTTCAATAAATAATTAATCATCAGTGACATCCTACTGTTGAGGACAGTAGTTCAATAAGAAAGCCCATCCCAGGCATTTCTCTTTGTGTGAGACCAGAGTAGCCCTTGCTGCACATGTCAAGGTATTTTAGCTGGCCAGCTTGCTAAGCAGGAAGGAAGCTCTCTAAGATCAGGGAAAGACAGCTGACATAAATTCCGGTTGACAAGATACACGGCTTTTGACCGGATGGATGCCTGCGCTGCCTGTGTGTGCTTATGTGGAGGTGATTCGTGCACATTCAGCATGTGACACTCGGCAGGCCTGGCTGATAGCCAGCCCTGTATGAAGGAGCTTAGGAAATTTAGAAGATCCACTGTCTCACAAAATTGAGACTCTGCCTCTTGCCTCCTATCTCCACCTTCTTTCTCCTGGAATCAAAGCTTCCCACAGTTCTTGATGAAAACTGATCACTGGAAGGTAAAGTACTGGAATCTGCTGGGGATGTTGTCCACTGTGGAAGGAGGAAGGTGTGGGGGACACCTTTGTCTTCCTAGGAGGTGTGATTCGTCCACAGCAGGGACTCCGGAGACAGGCTTTCTAGGACCACATCTTGGTCCACTTGTCAGCCAGGTAAACTTGAACAGCAACTTGATCTCTCTGCCTCTTGGTCTCCTCTTCTATAAAAGGATTGCCCTCCAGGTTGAGCTCCCAGAAAATAACCTTTGACACAGATCACTGCTGTATATATAAGGTGTGATCAAAATATATAGTGAATGTTTAAATTTTTTAAATTGCAGCAAAAGACACATTGTCATTAACACCCCTCAACATACTCCCTGTACTTCAAATATTTTTATACTTCTCCCATCATTGTCACTACTTTCTGAAGCAATTCTAGAAGCCCTCTTTCGTGAGTGTCTTTATGAGATATGACAAAAATATGATGAATGCGACCGCCAAAGCAGGTTCACAGAAACATTACAGTGCATCTGCATCTACGTTATTCACTGAGCCTGGCACTGTGTGACTTCTGGCTCTTCCCCAAAGTCAAAATGAGCAGGAAAGGTAAAGGCTTTGCATTGATTCAGGCTATTAAGGCAGCCATAGTGGTGAAACTAACAACATGGAAAAGGACTTCCAGAACTGTCTCAGAAGGCGGCAAGAACAGTGGGCTATGAATGTTTAACGTAAGGGAGGTGGGGTATTTTGAGGGGGTTAATGCTAACGTGTCTTTTACTCTAGTAAAATTTTTTAAACTTTAAACATTTGCTGTATTTTTCGATCACACCAATGTAGGTATCATTAAGGCAGGAGCTGACCCCTGGAGGGCTTTAGAGCTGAGAAGGGATGGGGCGGGGCCTCAGGCTTCTCATCAGCCAGCCCTGACTGGGCCTAGGAAAGGACGTGTCCTTGGCTCCAGCAGTTCCTCATGGTGGAGGGTAATTCCCAGAAAGGGACTTGGCTAGAACTCTCAGTAGCTAATATTCTTAGGAGATAGAGGATGGTGCCTTAGAGCCTAATGAGAAGTGCTGGACAGAGGCCCCCACCTACCTCCAATTCCTTGTAGATAACGGCAGGGCCCAACTTAAGGGGTTGTGAGTGTCACCAGTTAGCACAAGTCCTTGCTTCACTGATAATGGGAATTAAATCTGAGGTAACAGCTTAAAGTTATAGGTGAAAGCTTTAATTGAATAGCAAGAGAAAATGTGAAGAGACTTTAGCTTGAGGAGAAGAAAAACTGAAGAGGTACAGCTCTGAGGCGATCAGGCCAGCTCCCAATCAAAGGAGAGCAAGAGAAAACAGGGAAGGAATTTCTGCCTGAGTTGCTGACAGGGGCACAGCTCTGACAATACAAAAAGAAAAGAAAACAGATCAAACTGGCCCAGTAACAAAGGAAAGGCACAAACTTTTGAGTGGTGTCAAGATAGGCTAGGGTCTGGTTGATCATTATCGCAGTTCTGGTTTTGCAGCTCTAAAGAAGTCCTTAGAGGACTCAGGGATTAGTTCAGTTCCCATGAGATGACCGCTCTTGCTTGGGGACAAAGTGGCATTTCAGTTTTGCAGAGGCTTTGCTGGAAGCCAAGGTGACTTGATAGGTTTACGGCAATGACTGGAGAACTTCAGGAGCCCGTTCCAGGGATTCTGGAGCAAGATGTAAATGCTGGCAGCTGACTGTTCCTACAGATCTCTTACTTGGTGTCCAGGGGGACACCAACAGGGATGAGATAGGTTAAGTAACTTAGGTCTAATAAACTTTGTATTACCAGTTTTTAGACAGACATTTCTTAAATGATGAACTTGCCAATTTGTAAAATTGAGCAGGGAGCTGACCCAAAGTTTTAACGTAATAAAGGAAACATACACAAAATAAAGAAGTGTCAAGCTTTATTCTGGTTTTAGTTACCCACTGGGTATCTGAAGGCCCATGTGAAGTCAGTGTTTTTTGAGCAAAAGCAGCTTGAAGTCCCTGACCACCTAGCAGGGAGCACAAATCATGCTTTTAGTGATTAACAGGCTAGTTTTACCTGCCAGGTTGGTTTATAGGTTACCTAACTAGGAGTTTGTTTGTCCTTCATCCCTCAACAGTGATCCCCACTTTTACCCTCACCTAACTTGTTCTTGGAGATGCTATGAGGAGGGCATCCTAGCTTTAATGATATAACTGGTTTTGGAGGTTGGTAAGACTTTTTGGAAGAATG
Organism: Chinchilla lanigera; assembly: GCF_000276665.1. NCBI lineage: Eukaryota > Metazoa > Chordata > Mammalia > Rodentia > Chinchillidae > Chinchilla > Chinchilla lanigera. Next base: position 27,119,969 of record NW_004955419.1, read on the forward strand.
AGGGGGTAGGGAAGAACATACTCTGTACTTTTAATGGATAATGGGCCCAAAATAAGGCTGGGAGTACCCTGCTCTATCCCTGGGAATCTCAACTCTGTTTCATGAGGATTAAAGGGATTTATATTTTTGGATTGCCTCGAGCATAGTATGTGCTAAATTAATTCAAGAGTGATGAAGGTGGATGCATTTAATACCAGCTTCAGTGCCCTCTGAGACCCTCAAACACCTATAATTAATTTTCCATAAGATCCTGGGGTTTGTAGGTGCCCAGGTGACTGTTTAGTTGGATTCTTGTAGCTCTTGCCATTGTTAGTCTCACAACCATAAGCGCATAAACAAACACTCACATGCACCCACACACACTCCTAAATGTATGATTTAGAGTATTCTATTGTTCATGTAGAAAGCTATTTATCAGTGTATTCCAATGGTTCTCAAACACGTTTTTCAAAAGGGATTTTACATAGAAGCTGAGTATCACTGCCTCTCATTTAACATTTCCATTCACATTAATAATTACCAAGCAAATGTCTGCAGTACTGAAAAGGAAGCAAAGTCTAATGGCGCGCCTGGGTCTGGGCCCTCAGTTCAGCTCACCCAGGTCAGGCCACCGGGAAAGGTCCTGCTGGTGGCATCAGCTCCCTTGGCACCTGTGCAGCTGCAAAACAGGAAACCATTTTAGCTGCATCCAGACCAGCACCTTCATTTTAATAACCGTGTGTTTGTTTACTTTAACATATTCTGTAAAAACATAACTCATCTTTACAGCAGCAAGATAAGGTTCCTTTTTCAGTATTCTAAAGCAGAGATTCGGTAAAGAAAAGCACAGATGGGGTGTGAATGTGTGAAAACCATGAAGGTGGCATTGCTATGAAGGAGGATTAGAAAACACTGACCTCCTCCATGCTTTATCTTTACTTTATCTTGAAAGCCACTGTGGTCACCCTCTTGAAAGGTTAAGACATGAATCAGAAAAGAGTGGGAAAGAGAACCAGCTAGATCCATCAACAGCCGAGCATCAATTTCCCGGGCCAGCTGTGTAGCTTCTCAAGCAGCCAGCAATGTGGTGCTTTTACCTGCAGAGGTTTTTGTGGTAGCATTAATGGCCTTTTTGTTTAATGCCCTTTTGCTTCATTCTCGTGTTTTTAATAATAAAAAAATGGCACCAAGCCAGGAGCTGGGTGTCCACGAAACAAACAGGAGCTCAGCTGCTCTGAGTGAAGCTGGCACTGAAATGTGGCCCTGGACCCCCAGCAGCACAGTATGGAGTCCTTGCATGCATCCTTCTCTTGCAGCTGGGTTGATTCCAAGTGGCTGGTTAGCTTTACAACAGAGGCTTCTGCCGCCCGCTCCTGCGGGGCAGGGTCTCACTGGGATTCACTTTTCTGTGGCTCGTTGCCAGCACATGCTCTAGCACATGGCGGTAAATGAGCAGACACACCCGAGGTATTTTATCACCACCCCTGCGCCCTGCCTCTCCATACTTGTGCAGAGATTTGCACAGATTAGACACACAAGAAAGACTGGCTGGCAAGGTGGATGAGGAGATGGGTAGGTGGAAGGGTGGCAGGGTGAGGAGATAGTGGGATGGCTGAGTTTATGAGTAAATGGATGGATATACAGGCATGTGGATGGATATGGATGGATGGATGGATGGATGGATGGATGGATGGATGATGAATATATGTGTAGATAGATATGTGGGTAGGTGGATAGATGGCCAGGTTAATAATGGACATAGATGGTTGTGTGGTGGGTCACTAGGCAGCGGGGTGGAGAGAAAGACGAATAGATGGATAAGCCGATGGGTGGATGGGTGGGGGGATGAGAGGACGGTTAGTGATGAGCAGACCAGAGAAAGGTGATCACAGGTTGTCTGCCTCATTCTGATCTCAGAGGCAATGGCCCTAGTGTCCTTTTTTGTACAAGCCCTGACCTCTAAATAGTTTTGCTGCACTTCCTGATGTGAGGCCACATCTTGTCATCTGACTCAGAAATCCACGTTTCATCTGCTACTTTCATTCTTCACTCACAGCTCACCTTTGCAGAGACTGGGCCTCATTAAAATCTGTCCTCTACCGCTCATGCTTTGAGGAAGCTCCTTGTTAGGGCTTTCTGCTGTGAAATGGATCATACTGGCCCATGTGAGTGCCAACCTGAATGCTAAATACTGTTATGAGCAGATTTAGCCTAGAGATGTTCCGGAGTTGTCAGTTCAGATGTTCATAGGATTATATTTTCAAACATCATCACACATCCTCTGTGACAGACTTGATTACTGTGATGAACTAGTTTCCTTCCTTTGAGAGATGTTGCACTTGCAAAAATGATTCTGAAAGCATTTCAGCAAAATGCAGGGCAAAACTGAAGTGACGTTATTTCATTTGAGTGGCTCATTTAGCTTGCTGGGAGAGGCGCCTTGGTGTGGTGGAAAGAGCACAGGAAGAGGGGTCCACAGAACGAGATTTACACGCTGTCTCCAGTTTCTTGGCAGCTGGTGACCTCGGGGAAATCTCTCAAAGTGAGACCAATGACCAGGGGCCCTTCTGTGGGGAGCTCAGAAGATGAAGTAAGAAAGACTCACAGTAAACTGTGGAAGCTGTATGACCAAAAGAACTGTGGTGGAGGAGGAGAGAAAGCCATGCCTCGCTATATTGCCTTATTTGTTTTTGCCTAAACAGGAGAGATCAGGTATTTACCGTGAAAACTTCTTTCACGGATTGCCTCCCTCATGTCCGGCTCTGTGCTCACACGAAGAAAATAGAAAGGAATAAGATACATTCTACATCCACACTGCTTGGTATGAGGGCCACCAGCCCCATACAGGAGTACTTGGAATATGGCTACACTCAAAATGTAAAATGCTTACTGGATTTCAAACTGAGTATAAAGAAAGGTTAAAATATCTCAATATTTTTATATTGATTACAGTTGAAATTATAGTACTTTGGACCTATCAGGTGTATAAAATATATCATTAACATTAAGATATTAATTTCACCTATTCGTTTTTGGAGAACACTGGGGAATCAAACCCAGGGAGTGCTCTACCACTGGGCTCCAGCTCTCTCTTCTTTAATGTGAGTGTTCCACTCGTTAAAATGATACATGGAGATGATATTATATTTTCATTGAACACTGTGGTCCCATGGCAGGGTCTCCCAGGCCACAGCCTTCCAGATGAGACAATTACACTCCAATCCTCTTTCTCCTCAATGCTTCACTGTAAATTGCATCCCTGCTGGTTAGAGTCCAGTTAACATCTTATGTAACTTAATCTTGAATATGTAGAAAAAAACAGGTAGGAGGTTGCCTAATATAAGGTATAGGCCAGCTTGCAAAAATTTTGAAGCTCATAAGTCTTAGAATATGTACATTGAATTACTACCGTGAGTGATCAGCTGCAGACTCTTAGTGTAAATGTAAGAAGAATGCAGAAATTGTGCATATGCATGGGTGTAGATGTGCACATGTACTCATATTGTGTGTATAGGACCACAGCATGGATAGAAAGTGACCTAGATTCTCTCTCCAGCGCACAGGATCTTTAGTAAGCCATATGTAGTAATAGTTTAATCCACATAACCACTGTCAATTCCCCTTCAGTAATTTGGCAGAGTCTCTGCAGCCTGTGCAGTTCTGCAGTGCTTTCCCCAGTGCACAGAAAAATTCCCCGTTCCTACTCAAATCTAGCAATTCCATCAACAAGCTTATGAAAAGCTGCTTCAGTAATCCATAGGTAATGACCTTAGCTGCTGGACAGCTATCTTGAGAATTAAAGTCTCCTTGGAACAGGGCATCCTGAGGTTCTCAACTCCAGCACAATAGAAACATGTCCTAATACCCTTCCACTCCCTCCACACAGTGATGGGATTTGGAGCAGACACCCATCTGGGTCCTCTCCTGGCTTATACTTCCCACCCCAACCTGCATGAGCAGTAGTGACCACAAGAGAGGCAGTGGGATGATCTGATGTCTCCTGTTGGGCAGCCAGCAAGTCCCAGCAGGGCTGAGGTCCCGGCTCGGCTCCTCTGAAGATGGAAGCACGTTGCCTGGTGCATGCTCAGAGAGGGGGCTATTGGATCTCTCAGAGCTCCTGTGATTCTGAAGTAGAGAAAAAGAAAAGGATTTCAGGTGGAAACCAGCACTGACTAAGCCCCCAAAGGTCTCAGTTTCCTTGGAACGAGCTCTGTGAAAGAAATGTAGTAAGTACCATTTTACAAAGGAGAGCACCAAAGCCCAGGAGATCACATGGGCTACCCAGAGCTACAAAGGGGCAGGTGTTGGGGACCAGGCATCAGTACTGAGGTCAGCCAGCTATAATGCCCTCTTTGATTTTATATGCCTTTCCCACTTCCCCACCCACCTCCACAGAAACCTAAGTTTTCATCATCACACCAACTATGTTTCTACAGGGAAATACGTGCAGGTATCATCTTCCACTCTCCACGAAAACCCCACTGCCACTCTCTTCCCACCCTCCTGCCCCCTCGTCCCCTCTGCCACACATTCATTCTGACTCATTTTCACACTTACCAGATGATTCTTCCTAAATAATCTCTGCCCATGGTACTCCTTATCCAAACCCTTCATGGCTCCCCACTGCCTTCAGAAGCTAGCCTGGTGGGGAGGAGCACCACCACCAGTCCACACCCAAGTTTCCACCATTTCTCCTTGCAGTGTCTCCACACAGAAGAAGAGCAACTACTCCCCACATGGATTGGAAATGCCAGCCTTCAGAGCTATGTTCATCTGTTTTTCCATCACCTCTGCAATTGTTTGATCATTGAACAAATAATTTTTGAGAACTTTCTATGTGCTAAGTACTGCACTGGGAGATAGGGATACAAGAGGAAACAAAACAAACAAAAATCAGTTCATTCAGAGAGTTTCTAGTCTAGTGCAAGCAGAAAAATACACAATAACTGACATCTTACAAAGGCACATTATACAGTATGTTAGAAGGCAGTGGTTGCTATTCAAAAAGAAGAAAAGAAGAATGTGCATGCCAAGGAGGGCTGGAAATGTCCCCAGAGGAGGGAGAGCAGAGAGGTTTCAACAGCATGGCTGCAGGAGACCTCATTGCAAAGGTAATGTTTGAGGGAAGAGTTGATGGAAGCACGGTAGTGAGTCATGCCTGTGAGCAGGGAGGGATCGAGCAGATGGACCACCACTGAAAAACCCTAACATGAAGCTATCAGGAGTGCCCAGGATGAGAGGGGGCACTTCCACTTCCTGCCAAGATGGAGGAATAACAGGAACTGGATTTACCCTCCTGGCATAAACAAACCAGGAAACCAACCCAAATATGTGAAAAAACAGTTTCAGGCATTAGATTATATGCCTTTGAAGAATGAGATCCCCGAATGGAGGGACACAAGGTGACTTGAGATTGATCATCTTATAGCCTGGAGGGTATCTAAGCTACCAGGTCGGAAAAAGAAACCCAAACAGATCCTGGCAGTCTTGCTGAGTTGAGGAGATAATGTTGAGAATTACAGGAGGCCAAAGAGACTACAATTTTCTGGGAAAGTAGCAGAGAAGACAGAGTTACATAGAAATGTACACTTGGTCCCCTAGGTCCACAGTTGAGTGTTACCAAAACACACTATGTAATAAGGATACTCCCTGAAGCCAGGGGAAGAACCAGCAGAAAGGAGGCAGAAGTCTCCTCAGAGTCCAAGCATGGCAGGGAATAGTCATTTTCCCACCAGCTGGGGTGGAAAAACTTTGTAATCTGTGAGAATACTCACAAGAGGACAGTCTCAGTAGTGAGGTAAAATTAACTCCACAAGAAAAATGGCTCTGGCCTCACCTAACAAAGCTTAAAAGCAAGACTCAAAGGGCCAATGCTTTCTAAAGAATATAATCATGTCCCAGACAAAGCTTAAGAATATTTAAAGGAATATTTTTCTAAATCTTGCATTCTATGAAGGGTCTGGCATCCAATCAAAAATCTCCATGCAGACAAAGAAGCTGAGTGTGTGGGAATTACAGAGAGGCCAGTGTGGTTGGGACAGTGTCGCTGAGAGAAGAGTAGTTGGAGACAACATCGTAGAAATCTAGACTGCAGGAGACACAGCTATTTAAAAGGGCTCTGGCCAGTTCAGAAGAGGACAGCTTCTGAAGCCCCCATGCAGACTGGAAAGCTCACCTGCTCTGCTCTAAAGTCCTTAGGAACTACTGACCTAATGGCTGTCCATAGCAGACTACCCCTGTGCTCACACTCCTGCCCATGAGCGGGCCTCACACTGCTGTCTGAGAAGTACCAGTCCAGTGGAGAAGCCTGAGGGGAAGACTGCGCTAAGTAGGAAAAGAGACCTCTCCCATTTGGGGTGAGGAAAAACCTGAGGTTCTGCTTTAATCCCATTTATGCTATTTAAACTTGCAAGACATGTGACCTTGAAAAATCTTTGTCGCTACCATGCCATGCTTGCCTACTTGACCCAAATTAATAATTAATTAAACAGAGTTTAGAAGTGGCTTTGAGCAACAGATGCATACACAATAGGACCATTAAGATAAGAATAAAAAATCTAAAACCATATAAATGGAAACAAAACATACCAAAAGCCTAGGCTGGTATCATTACCTTCATTGTGAACTAAAATGAACTGAGGGGTTGCTGACTGATAAAGAGAGCAAAACCTCCTTTTCTTCACCTATGGAATGGGGTTGATGACCCCACCAGCCCACCCCAAAGAGCTGCCACGGAGTCATGAAGGCTGTAGATGAGAGCACTCAGGACTCTACTGGTGCACTAATAGGAACCGGGCCTACCCAAGATAACAGTGAAGTCCAGGATGTAGCATCTCCATTCGCCACCTCTAGGTCTGCTTCCATCTCAGCCAGCTCACTTCTCAGTCTCTGCACCGTTGCTCCTGGTTCCAGTCATCACGACACCAAGTCCAGCCAAAGAGGACTTCATTTCCCCCAGAGCAGTGGCAGAAATCCCTGTGAGCCCTTTAGCTTTGATTGGCTGGCTTGAGTTACGTGCTCATCCTGAAACCAATCATGTAGCTGGAGGACAGGCTGCACTTGTTGGCGAAGTCTAAGTCATGTACTCCATCCCTGCACAGAGCCAGCTTCATAGAACTTTGGTGGAGCATCTCTGGGTTGCTATTTCTTTTTCTCTCCTCCCCTGGATATGTTGTTTCACATCCATTTTTTGCCCTGCTCCGTGCCTAACAAAGCTGGTCCCACAGTTGGTATCACCTAAATCCCCTGTTGTCTAGCCCCCTATTGAATTTGCACAGTGGAGAGACACAGGAGAATGGGATCCAAGAGGAGAGACAAGTCAATGTACAGCCTCCTCCTCCCTCGAGGCCTTGAGGCCACGTCTCCTGAAATCGCTGTGCCCTTCCAAGGCTATGGCTTCTCTGCATCTCCTGCTCTTCTGAAACTCCAGCGATACTCTTTATCTGTCCCTTGGTCCCTAGGTGTGGTACCAGCTTCGGCCATGACCCCAGTCTTTGGGCACATTATCCTCCCTTGTCAGCTCCCTTAATCTGCTTCCTGCTCTCTAGGAGGTCTTAATAAAATCTCCACCTTTGAACCACCCAATGAATTGTGTTTCCTCCCATGACCTGTATTATTTCTCTATTGTGTGAAGATAAATTGTCCCAAAGTGTAGTAGCTTAAAGCAATAAGAACCATTCATTATCTCACAGTATCTGTGGGCCAGGAATTCAGGTGTGACTTGGCTGTAAGATTCTGGCTTGGGGTCTCTCAGATAACGCAGGCAGGGTGTCAGAGAGGATTCAGCCACACTCTAGCTTACTAGAGCTGGAGGGTGTATTTCCAACAGGACTCTCACTTGACTGGCAGTGAGCTGGTGCTGGCTGTTGACAGATGAATTTGGTTCCTCGCCATAGTGACCTCTCCAAAGCACCTTTCGGGTGGGTTCCTCAGGGCGTGACACTGGATTCCACCCGCACAAGTGATCCAAAAAAAGATCACAAAAAGGCTGAATCTATGCTGTCTTTTTTGTAACCTACACAAGAAATCATGTCCTGCCGCTTCTGTAATATCTCCTTGGTTACAAAGACCAGCCCTACTCAGTGTGGGAGGGCACTGGACAAAGGTGTGACAACCAGGAAGCAAGAATCACTGGGGACTGTCTGACAGTGTTGTCATCACAGACGCTGCTTGGCACAATCTCTCAGTTAAAACCACTGAATTCATATATCCACAGGAAGATCAGTTGTTGAGTAAAAAAATAATGTCCCCTATAAAGCGCATTGGCAACTACAAACCAAGTGCAACTCCTATAAATATAAGGGTTGTGACTTTGAATTTACCAACAAGTCTTGTATGCTAGCAAGAGTCATAGAAAGGCCACAAGGAAAGGAGTAAGGACCCCTTAAGCCAAGGCTAGATGGGAGAGGAGAGAGGAGAGAGCCCAAAGGGATTTCTGAATCCGTCTTCTACACCAGCCTTACTGCAGCCCTGAACACAGCCCGCGACACTCAGCTGTGTGTTCTTAGGCCATCTCAGGGGCGCACAGCCATCCTTCTGATACCTGTTGCTAGAAACTTGGCCTTCTGACCCTTGGGCAACTCCCAGGTTCTCAACAGTAGTCTTAATCCCAACCCTCCCTTCCCCTGCAGCCTTTTCTTTTCTCCTCTGCCAGTGCCCATCTCTTAATGGAGGATTTTTATTTGATGGAAGAATTTTAGGCTTAGCTGTGACACCAAGCACGCAGTCCTCCAGCCCTGTGTGGAGTCATCCTGGTTTCTGGTTTGGGACCACGCCAAGAGGGAGAATGGGTTTTCAATCAGGTGTACCAGGGACACTTGCCTGCTGGCCTACCCTACTTTTTCCAAAGGAGTGGGGGACACAAGCGGTGATTCTTCAGTGCCAGGGGCCATTAGAGCTGGGAGGAGCTGGGGGGACTGTGCTACACACACTGGCTCATAGAAATTTACACTCAGACCATGTTACGGATGGATGAATCTTGACGTCGGATAAGGCCTCCATCTTCAGGCTCAGGGTTGCTATTTCGGCCCATGTCCATTTCTCTGTGTCCAAGCCCTGGACTGTGCATCCCACCTTGTAGACTCTGAATACACAAAGCTGCATGAGGTTCTGTTTGCCTGAGCACGACCTAAAGAAGGTGCTCTTGCTCAAACACTACTGATGGAGCCCCATGGTGGGCAGAAGGATACCTGCCCTGCTTAGCCTGGAACTCAAGGCCTGGCCACCTCACCTGTTCCACAGCCCATCACCCACCAGCCTGCTGAGCTCTTGTGGCCCTGTGCATTTCTTCTCCATGTATTCATTTGTTCTCTAAGAATGATTTATGGAGCACTTATTATGTTCTAGGTGCAGTTCTGGTATTTGTGATGTAGGTGTAAACAAAGCAGACATCCCATCCCAAGCCCTCATGCCCAGATCCGTCTCATCCTCCAGGGCCCAGGCCCAGTGCTGCCTCCTCCTTGAAGTCTTGCTGACCCTGGCTGAATGAGTGATCTAAGCCAATAGAGGCCAGGACAACTGTCTACCTAGAACTGGAGCACTTCCTTTCCTCCTCTGCTGGGGTCAGAGGGAAAGTACAGGCTTTGGAGTTCTAGACCTGAGCTTGGACCACCCCGGCCACTCCCAGCCATAGCATGACCTTGAGACTCAGTGGCTCGGCTACCTGAGCCTCACTGTGCTCAGGCATAAACAAAGAATGCCCATTTGCTCACCATGTCATCCTTAGAGTTCCACACAGCGGGAACTGGTCAGGATGGCGTGTTGAATGAGTGCACTAGATGAACACACATATAGGTGAACAAAGCACAGAACTCCCTGATCCCAGCTGGCCTTCCCTGTCCTGAAGGTAACGTCCAGAATCTGTTTTAGTGTGTTTAACCTACAGATACAGAGAATTGAGTTCAACTTAGTCATCAGTTCACGGCAATTAACACTGCTCACTCTGGAAAGACCAGGCTTTCATTCATTCATTCATTCATTCATTCATTTATTCATTTGTTCTTTTTTATTCTATTTCCCACTCCTGTTCCCCTTCCTCCTCAACAGTCATTCTAATGAGTCTAACAGACCTTTTTGCTTGGTGTCATTCTGTAAAATGTGCAATGTTATTGCATATGCTTGTTTTTAATTTATATAAATGCATTGTTCATATATATATATATAATCTTTTGTCTTCCTTTTTTATGGAGTAATGTGCTTGTGAGACCCATTTTTCCATTGCATCCAACCTACTACTTCTGATGCTCTCCAGACCAACACACACACACACACACACACACACACACACTGCTACAGTGGGCAGCATTCCAAATGTCCCTTTAGAAGAATTTCCTAGGGCTGTGTGTGGGAGTAGAATTCTGGGTCAGAAAGCCTGCAGACAGTTAATTAGCTGTGCCAGATGCTGTTCTGAATAGCTGCTCCCATGGCATCCCACCAGAAGTGATGAGGTCCCTGCGTTTCTCTGCTCTCACCAACATCTGGAATCATCTGTATTTCCAAATTTTGCCATTTAATAAATTTAAAGTGACATTCACTTTAATTTAATTTTCTCTAATTTTCCATGATATTTAGCATCTTTTCAACACTTCTGGATTTTTCTGTTGTAACTTATTGGTTCAGATACTTTGCCCGTATTTATGATGGGCTTGCTGTCTTTATATTGTTGATTTTCAGAAATTCCATGTGTAATCTGGATATTGGTACCCTGCTGATTTTAGACCTCCTTTTTAAAAATACATTCTATTGTCTGCCTGTTGACTTTGTCCAAGGTGTCTTTGTCTAACACAAATGCTCATATTGACATAATCTAATCAATCTTTTGCCACATGCTTTGTGTTTTTGAAAAGAAGCTCTCCCTTTATTCTCCTGGTTCCTTGGCTACAACTACTCCTGCCTTCCATGTATGCCACCATGCATTTTCATCTCCAGGCCTTTGCATATGCTGTGACAGCTTCCTGGTACCCACTCAGCATCCACAGCCTTTCCTTTGGCCAAATCACTCTCCCTAGCTCACTCTTCTGGGTTCACTTGACATGTTTCATTTCCAGGAAGCCTTCTCTGACCCTAGGCTAGAATAAATGTCCCATGACCCAGGTTCTCTGCCAACCTGGGCACTTTTGCCCCTGTACTGCAGTTGTCTACAAGCCTGCCTCCTCCACCAGACTGTGAGCTGGATCTTGTTTTTCCAGGCCTAGGTCTGATGGAGCAGGTGCTCTGAAAACATGTGGTGAATTCCTGGCCCCACACTCTGCAGGATCTCATCACTTTCCTTTTCTAAAGCATGGGCCTTTGCTCCTAACAGCCTGAGAAGCAGGATTAGCATAACCATTGCAGCTGGGGCTGGAGGCAGGCAAGGCCTGATGAGGCCGGCAGCCTGGTGAGCTGACTATGAGTGATCACAGGACTGAGTCTGGAAGAGTAAGGAAGGGGGTTCAATGCTGGCTGAACCCCATCAAGAATTTGCACACCTAGAGGGGCAAAGAGACCAAAGTATCCAGGGCTGAAAAACTGCATGGCTCCCCTCCTTTGGGGACAAGAGCCCAGGAGCCCTTTTGCTCTTCCCTTCCCTCCTTTTCACCCCATACCCAGAGGCCCAATCCCCGAGTTTCCAAGCCAGAGAGTTTTTCCAACCCCAGCATCTTACGTATAACTGATGTCCATATTGGGAGTTTTGAAAGGTTGCCAGGGAGCTTCAGGATTTTTGGGGGGTGCCCATGGCTAACCTCAGGACTCCTTCACATTCCAGGTCAGAGCATGGGGGAGGGACCTGTACACCCATGGACCTGGTATTGCTGATTTCATTTAGGATCTGGACCATGTCATTATCCCTCCTGTTTTCCTCAACTCTGGGCCACACTGATCTGTGCAGAAAATTGAGGCTTTCCTGTATGCCTGTATCCATGCAAAACAAAACGTAGCCCAGACTGAGCTCTGTTATAGGGACTTGTGAGAGGTCTCTGTGGAGATGGGGTAGAGATAGGGTTATACCATAGAATCAGTTTGAGTGACTCAGGTATAACATTAGCTGCTCCTGTCATAGCCCATCCCTCAGATGGTCTGTCTGTACCTCCCAGACCCCTGAGTCCCCACCTTCTCAGGAGGAAAACTGAACCCAACCTATTGTCTCTGGCAGGTGGCCGGCCTCCAGTAACTGCCCTGGTTCCTGCCTGCCCAGGTGCCTGTACGGTTCTTACCTTTCCCAGGAGGCTAAACAAGGTTCCCTTCCCCACCAAGATTGTCCCCCTCCATAAGAGGAATTCTTGGATCAGCTTTCAGATAATATAAACTTTGTCTCCTTACACAGTAGAGAGACTGCAACCAAAGTCACAAATCTAGGTGCCTGCCTTCCCTTTCTGGACCATCTGCCTTGTGAGTCACCAGGTCCTAACCATCTTCTCTTTCCTATTTCTTTAGTTTGCCTTTCTCTCTCTTAGCTTGGCCCCCTCCTGCAGCTGAGCCCTTCACCTCCTGCCCCAGCTGCTGCCATACCAGCTGCCTAATTTGAGCCCTGCCCCACCCCCACCAGGCCAATCTGCAGCCCTCCCTGGCAAAAAGCAAAGATTCCAACAGATTGCAAATTGCATGTCTCAGACTTTCAGGTCAACTGGTCAGCAGTTTGGTTTTCCTGGTGGAGACTAATCTATTTAACAAAAATAGAACATACAGTAAAGCAAAAATTAAATACCTCTGATCATAGGGATGCTTGTATCTGCAAGTGACTGGGAAAGAAGGGGTGGAGTAAGGAACCCAGGAGGAGGCCTGGGGATGATGCCTGGCTTTATAGCTGCAGAGCTCCCTGGCCTCAGCACTCACCTAGGAACCTGGGCAAAGACACCACTTGCCGGTCAGCCCATGTCTCCTCTGCCAACTGTGCAGGCAAGGAGTGGCACCACCATCCATTCACCGGCCCAAACCAGAAAGCTAGGAGCCATCACTCCAGTCTCTTGCAGAGAGCTCCTTTTCTGATCAATGTCTCGTTCTTGGGGAGGGGAAGCCAGAATGTTGTTAGGAGAGGGAGCCTGAAGTTGACAGATAGGGGGTGACACACAGTACTGCTAGCAACCAGTTATGTGACCCGAGGCAAACTCCTGACATCTCAGGCCCTCCATTTCTTCATCTATCAAATGGAGATTATGATGCATACTTCAGCTCACTGAAGTTGTTTAGGTTTTATTAATGAAGGAGAAACCTGGGGGGGGTATTTTAGATAATACACACAAAGCTTTCAAAAGAGCTAAAATATCTTCAAGATTATTACCTCTGCATGTTTTGCAGTGGGAAACCCCAGGACAGGGAAGCAAAGGGACTTGCCCCAGGGGCCCTTCCTGGAAAATGGTCAGGTTCAGCCTTGATGTGAGCCTTTTGATTCCTTGTTCGTTGCTTTCTTTGCTATTTGAAGTTGAGGGGGAAATGTGCTTATGTTTGCACAGATTTCTGGCTCCTGTTCAGGAAAGTTCTAATCTGTCAGTAAAATGTAATCTATTTCAGGGGAGAGCATTATTTTGTTGGCGATGATGCTGCTATTTTTGCCTGTAAAAAATGTGTCTCCTTATAACATCATCAAAGAAAAAGTTTCTAGTAAAGTTTTCTTGTTATTAAAATAACACCAGCTCATTATAGAATATCAGAGAGTATTGAAAAGTAGAAAGGAGGCAAAGAATAATCACATAACCCAGGACTAACCAGGGTGAACATTATTACTCGGTGAGCGTCATTTTTACCTATTTGTGAACATTTTGTAAAACTTTTGCCTTCATTATCCATTAATGTATTAGTTAGAATAAGTAAAAAGTTCGTTCTCTCTTATGCCAAATCCAAAGGGGATACTTGTGGCCTCAGAGACCTCTGATAGGTCCTTCAAATCTGGCTGGCAGGGAGGGAAATCTGGGAGCCAGAAGGATCTTGTGAAAGGTTTGGACAGGCCAGATCTGGAATGAAGGATGTCACTTCTATGCACATCCTCTGGCCAGAACTGTCACCTGACCTCACCTAACTATCAGAGTGGCTGGAAAATGTACTCTAACTATGTGCCTAGGAGGAAAATAAAATGGACTTAGTGAACAACTAGCCAGTGTCAGGCATGATCACAGTATCACTTTTTCCAGTCATGTATTGCTTTTATAATACTGAAGTCTGTATAACTTGGATTAAGTCACCCCTGAGTAAAATGTTTCCATGGCTCCCTGTCTGTATCAGTCAGTGTTTACTAAAGAACAGATCGAATACAAGGTACACAAGTGTATAAGAATTTACAAGATTGCCTTACAATGGCCACCCACAGAGTCGGATGTGGGAGAATGCACACTGGAGACAGAAGGATTCAGCTGAAAGTCTGAGTTCACTGCAGTGTCCTTATCAGGGGGCCCGTGGGTCTGCGATGTAAGGCTGAAGGATCTGCACCGGAAGTTGAAGAGTCTGTGCTGGAAGCCAGGAGATGACATCCAAGGTGAAGGCAAAGACTGGAGCTCCTCTGAAGAAACAGAAGCAAATCTGTCCCTCTTCATTTCCTCTTTATACCATCCAGGCAACAAGCTGCCCTAGGTTGGGTCTTCCACACCCTAGGTCGCTGACTCAGCTTAGTTGAGCTTCTCTTACTGAAGTTGACACACTCAATCAACCACCGTCTTCCCCCTTGAATTCAAACTTGAGCCTGATGTCCTTGCTATGGCCTGTAAAGCTCTGACTGACCTTGCACCCATCCACCTTACCAACCACACGCCTTGCTCATCTCTTCAGTAACCATTCATTGGCTTTGTTTCAGCTGTCTGATGTCCCAGCCCCTTCCCTGCCCCTTTGTACTTTCTTGGAATTCCCTCTCCCAGGATGCTGTCCCTATTACTCTTAGTTCAGCTAACTCCTTTAGGTCTCATTGTAAAAGTCACCCCCCAGAAAGGACCCTCCTTGACCCCTCATCTAAATTAGGGTCTTGTATTCTCTCTCCTAGCACCCTGCTCTTTCCTCTCATATTATTTTTGTTTGTGATTCTGTATGTGTCCTTGTGTGTATTATTTAATATCGATCTCAGCTCAGCGGCACAGCGCCTGCCTGGCAAGCGTAAGGTCGTGAGTTCGATTCCCGGCACTGGAAAACAAACAAACAAAAAAAAAAAATATCGATCTCTCCCACCAGACTGCAAGCTCCATGCAATCTAGGATTGTGTTGATTTTGCTCAGCCTTCAGTCTGGTGTGTCCCTAGCACGTCACAGGTGCCCACAGTACTTGCTGACTGGATGAAAGCATGTACCGTAACACTCTGGCATGTGTCTGTATCACAGTGCACTGTGCTATTCCTCTACTTCTAGAACCCTTCCTTCATGTGGAATATTCTGCTATTGTAAACAAGCCTGACTTGGCATTACAGTAACTGGGAGGAAATAGGGAGAGTTGGGCACCTCTCCAGGGCCACCCACCCAGCCTCCTCCTCTGGGTCCCCAGTTCTCTCCACTGCGCCTGGCCCTATCTCATGCCGCCATTTGCTCTGCGGGTGGTCCCTGCTTGGACACTTTGGACGCTCTGATTTTGGTGCCTCAGAGGCACATTTCCCCATCCTCACATCAGCAGGAAGGTGGCAGTGGGACAGGCCGCACTTCCCACCTTCTGCTTCTCAGGACTCAGCCACACGACTTCTCAAGGCCCTGTGGGCACATCAAACATTCTGAAGGCTCAGGCCTATCAAACGAATTTTCTGTGTAAAAAAAGTGTTTTAAATAAAAAGCAAAATATGACCTCTGCTATAGCCCAAGGGGACATGCAGAAAAAAGGAGTATTTTTCACCTTTGCAGAACATATGGGTGGATGTACCCAATTATTTGGTCTTTTTCTCACTTTTAAGTCCTGCTGTCCCTGTGAGAACAGAGGGCACCTTCTTCAAAACTGCATGATCCAGATCTCTACCCTTGCTAGAAGAACTGCCCAGCAGTCTAGCCCCAGTGGCTCTCAAAGGCTGTGTTATTCCTTTGAGGCCAGTGCTGTCATGGGTGGAGGGTTGGCGGTGGAACGCTCTAGGCTGGGTGGGAGATACCAACCCAGCCAGTGATGTGCTGTCCCCTGTTGTGGAAGAGCTGAGCAGGGCCTCCACGGCTCTTCAAGCTCCAGTGACTTAGAGATTCCCTGGCTTGTGTGATGTGTCAGAGCAGATCTTTCCCCAGCAGCACAAATCAGACACTCAGATGAGCATGCACGCTTACCGCTCCCAAAGCAGTCCGAACTGCCCAGAGGCACAAATGCATTCCAGAACCCCATAAGGGGGAAAACCCCCCTCCTAAAATACACCCCAAACTGCAAAGCCTGTGAGCCCACACCATTAGGCACAGCCCAGAGGAGCCTCTCTCTGATTAGCTGCCAGCTCCAACAGAGCAGTGTCTGCAAACCTCAAGTACCTCCAAGCTGCCACCTTCCTGCCTCTCAGCCCTTGTACCAGACCATGTTTCCTGGGCAGGGCATCCCTGTCCTCCGCTGTGAAATTGAGAGAGAAAGGACCTACCCCAGGGCTTGACTCATAAGACATAAATTGTTGTTAGAGTGAATTTTATTCCTTCTTTATGTGGAACATTCAAGATGGACAGTGAAATAGGGAAGTGTTCTAGGAGGAGGTTTCTGGAACCTTTACTGAACATTTGACTGTTCACTGACATTTCTGGGATTCTGATCTGACATCGGATGAGATTTTGCTGATCCAAATTAACTGGAGGAATTATGATGAGAATTATCCTGCCCTGATCCTGGGCTATTCCTCCGTCTCGGTTGTCACTCATTTTCACAGTCCTGAGAAGTAGGCATTGTCCCCACTATTTCTCAGATAGAAGAACTGAGGTTCAGGGACTGTCCCAGCTCACAGTAGTGGCAGTAGTTGCTCTTGCCTGGCAAATGATGAGCCTTCAGTGTTTTTCTGCACGTGATCCCACATAGCCTGAAGACTGCTCTGAACAAGCACAAGGAGCTTTGTTGCTCCAATTAAAATGAAACTTAGTTGATTGGCTTTCATGAAACAGGTTTTTTTAAACATTAGCAACATCTCTTTAAGGGAAAAAAACCTTATGAATTATCCACTTGAGGTTTTACCTCCATTATGTTATTTGCAAATCTGCTCTGTGGTCATGTTGATAAACTCCTGGGAAGTTAGGATCCATTATCAACCAGCCTCCAGTTTAGAGAACAGGCCTTTCAGAGTGAGATGGAGTACAGGGACCTGGCCACAATGGTGCCTGACAGTTGCCACTGCTGGGGCAAGAGGAACAGAAAGGATGATGGTGTTGCCATCGTGCCTGAAAGGCCTGCAGTGGTTTCTGCTTTCTCGACTGGGTGCTGGCAGGTCATGGAATTTAACTTCCGAAGGGTTTCTAAAAGTGGCCGCAGAGCAGATCTGGAATACAAACAAAATACAAACATAACACCCAAGCACACTGGCCCCAAGGCCACTGTCAGTGATGTCTCTGCTGCTTTGGGGACCCTACCTTTGGTGGCTGAGCAGGCAGCCAGGAGCTACTGTGCCCCACAGACCCCTATAGTCAATCATATCTCCTTCTGCTGTGGCCAGAGTGGAAAGAAAGGAAGCTTTTTCCTGCTGCGTGAACCCCTTGTGTTACTGGGGTTCGAACTCAGGGCCTTCACACTGAACTTCACTCCCAGCCCTTCTTATATTGAAACAAGGTCTGGCTGAATCTATAAGTTGCACAGGATGGGCTTGAACTTACAGTTCTCCTGCCTTAGCCTTCCTTAGCAGAACCTTAATAGAACTGGCTGACAGAGGATTCTAGGAAATGTAGTTTCCAGGCTTCCAGTCCCTGCAATGTAGGAGAGAATTCAGAGTGATAGTGAACTGTGACACGGATATGAGGGTTCCCAGTGACTGCCCTGAGGCTGCACATGACAAATACTTAAGGAGAGTCACAGAACTTGTAGATACACAAAGACTCCATGTGTAGGGAGACCAACAGGTGGGGGAGGACAATCCCAGCTCATGCTGGGTTTTAGAAAGGATGCCCACCCACTCTCCTCATTGCAGTGGCAGATCACCTAGCACCAAAGCTATGAATGGCCACAGGGGCTTCACTCAAGATTCACTGCCTCCTTCACCCCTACTACCCTCTCCCTCTGGCTCCATCAGGTTGTGAGGAAGAGATAGGACCAGGGCCTTGGTACCAGAGTGTCTCAGGTTGCACCCAATCCAAGGAAACAGTAAAAGATTAAGCTCTCCCTACAAGAAGTTGATCAGGAAATTCTCCCAGGAACAGAAGCTGAAAAGGAATCAACGAATCAGGATCGGGCAGAGGGACAGGTCAAAATGGGGTCTGATTGCAGCAACAGCCTCAGCCAAACCCATGGGGTCTTCTGGGTCCCATGGCCCTGCAGTGTCCTGAATTGAGGCAAAAGAACCAGAACTATGACCTTCACATTGACTGCTATGTATAGGCTGCCATCAGGAGAGGTCATCACTTTAACTGACACGGCTTTCTTAAGTTGTGGGACAGCTCAACAGCAGCCAAGATGCCCAGCAGCTGGGGAAATCAGTGCCACCTGGAGGTGGCATGTGGGGAACACATCACAGTGTCTCCTGCCAAAAGTAATAGGAGCAGGTGGAGGCCCAGCGTGGCTCAACCACCATGCTCAGGCACATTTGCTGCGCACTCTGAGCCGTTGAGAGTCTGGTCACACTGGCCATTTCCATTCCTTGGGCACTCCATGCCCTTTCCCACCTCAGGCCTTTGCCTGCCTTTTCCCTTTGGTTGGAGCATCTTCATCTTGCCATGCAGAACTTCACTCTTGTGTCACTACTTCACTGACTACACAGTTGCATTAGCTCCCTTGTCTTGTCACCTTTTTATCACTGTCTCTGCATTCATCATTAACTGAAATATTTTCTTCATCTATTGATGTACGTATCCTGTCTGTCCCTTCTAATCAAGTACAAGACACTCAGAGCAGAAATCAGTACCTAGGACAGTACTTGGGCAGTGTGCGCGGAGGCACACCTGTACTCCCAGGATGGGAGAGGTGGAGGCTGAAGCAGGAGGATCACCTGAGCCCAGGAGTTCAAGACCAGCCTGGGCATCATAGTGACATCATATCTTTTTTAAAAATCTGACACCAGATAAATAAACATTTACATTGTATGAGTTGGCCACTTTCTATTATGGATGCTACCTCTTAAAAAGAATTTCTTGAGAATCTTCTTGTGGGCATGAGACCTTCCTCACGCCAGTCCTACAATGTTGCCTTGCCTGGGTCAATGGCCCTCTGTCCATTAGGCCTCATCAGTCAAACCAGTGGGTGCCATGGTCATGCCTTCTGGGAAAGAGTCATGTAACATGTTTTCCTCACAGAGGGCTTTCCTCATCTCTGGCGCCAGCTTTCAGAATAACAAGTTACCTATCTTTCCTTATCACCTCATTACCACAACCAGAAATGCTCCCCTTCTTCTTTATGATAGACAGAAGACACAGTGGAGCATGAGGTTGTGCATCTTGGAGGCACGTTTCTGAGAGGCAGAGCCACCTTGGACAGCACCCAGTAGTTTGTCCCTTTGCCAGTTGCGGTCATATGGGAGTTGAAAATTCCTTCACAAGGATTGGAAACCTCCCTGGTGCTTCAGATCTTTTCATTTCCTCTCTCTGCTAGTGAAAGTGTTTCAGTAGAAACGATAGCTGCCATTTACTGAGGACTTGCTGTATAACCAGGAGCTGCGCTAGGCCTGTAATTCAAAGATGATCAGGCACTCGCCAGGGTGTGGAACTCAGGCACTGGCCTCCTTTCACTGTGGTACCTGAGAAATCACAGAGATCGAAAGAGGTAATGCCAGCAAAAGTAATTGTTGCTGGTAAAATAAAATATGACAGGTCTTACTTTACAATGGACTAATTGTTTTTGTTTAAAATGTAAAGGGGAAAAGCAAAAGAAGCAAAAGGAGAATCTTGCTCACCCCTATGCTTTACTCCACTTCAGTGTCTCTCCATTAAAGCTTGCGCAGCATTCCATACACACTTTAACAAAGAGACTGCAGAATTGCCCACATTTTAAACCTAGAAGTGTTTGGAATTCTTCAAAATATGGCAGGAGATTGGTGAATTAGTTTGATCTCTACCTTTGTCAATCAATCAAAAAAATTTTCTCCATTGGACAATGTTTGTATCTGCCCCATCCAAGTAAAGTGGTCTATTTGCATAAAAGTGTTCCTTTTGAAAGGTTTTCAATCATCCCTAGAAATAAAATCACAGCTCCTGTCGCACCTTGAGTTTAAGTGTTTTCACACTCCTGGGAATTGCTTACCATCACCTGAATATAGAATTCAGTGGGTGTTAGTTTCAAACTGATACTACTTGCAGCTGTCTTCGGGACTTCAAAAACGTGTCAAAGTGGCCTTGGAAGGTGTTTCTCAATCTGAGAAGAGGTTGAGTGATTTGAATGATCCTCTTTATTCTGAAAGCCTCAGAGCCTCACACTTAGGTTTTCTACCTAAGGGAAGATGAAGCGTCCTGGGGCTTTCTCCCAAGAACCAAGAAGGATCCAAGTATTTTCTCTGCCGTTGCCTGATAATGCAAGTGCATTACAATGAGAAAAGAGCAGGGGACCTTTAAATTATTTCTTTGCCTAATTTCACCATAATAGGAACACAGGGTTTTATTTCTGGATCAGAATTGCATGCTATAGTAAAATGGCATGAGCATTAAAGTGAAATGGGACGGGGGAACTTTCTGATAATATAGCTAAGTGCCTAAGAGCACTCGCCTAGCATGCACAAGTTCAATCCCAGCACTAAAAAAAAAACCTTAGGTATGAATCCCAGCTTCACTTATAATGACCTTATTAAAAATGCATAGTCTTTCTCTGCCTCAGTTTCTTGATCTATAAGATAGGGTTCATCCCTTACCAGCTGAGCCAGTCATTAAGATGCAATGATATAACACACATCAGTTTCCTTGCATGGCTGCAGAATTTTAAGTGGACCATAAATTGACAAAAAGAGATGGTATATTCCTCTTTAAATTCCTGGTATATTTACCCAAGCTTGTGGAAGGCAGCAAGACAGATGCAAAAGATGATGCCATCTTTAGCCCCCAAGGTCCCTAATGAGGGTGTGCTCAGCAGCCTGTGACAGCAGTCAGGTCTTGCTGGCTCAAGTAGCTTAATTTTGTGCTGCACTCTATAGCCCAGTTATAATTGGGGCTGACGTCACTGTTCAGGAAGGAACTTAGGAAGATATTCTCTGGCTTTACTGAAAAAATATTAACCTCCAGCACCCTGTGGTCCTCAAGCCAAACAGCCCTGTATCTTTATGAGTGGGTACAGGACCAGTCTCCTGGGACCTTGATCTACCTCAGTCTTCCCTAGAAGACCTAGGACGTATGCGTATTTAACAAATAGTCCCAATGATAATGAAGATGTTTATCTCTTTTTTAATTCACATGTGCTAGTTCCATTATTGATTTTGTGCTCCTCACAAATTAGCCAGATAAAATCACAACTAATTTAAAAATAATTAGTTTGATTTTGCGTCTGTAGTCAAATGGGAGCCTATTTTTCTCCAATATTAATAATTGCATCATACAGCTAATGCATTTCAGCGAGCTCAGTAGTATTTGGGCTAATGTGGCATTTCTCTTTTGTTCTTGTTTGTTTGTTTTATTTTTAGGGTCAAGTTGTGTTCCGGAACGGGGAGAGAATGGGGACCATTAAATTTACTCAATTTCAAGGTAGGCTTTTTGATGCTTATTCTTTCTAGTTGACAACATTTCTATTCAGGGATGTTGTGTTTCTGCAAGAAAATACATCAAAAGAAATGGGGTAGGATATGAGATCCCAGGTAAAAGTAGAAAGCATTAATAGAAAACACTTCTGTACGAAAACATTAGTTTCAGCTAATGTAGATATTGTTTCTCAGCTGTGTTCTTGTCAGCCCTCTGCCCCCTCCCCACCTGACCCTGAAGGGCTTAGAAAAAGGTGAGGAGGGGGAAGCAGTTAAGTCAGTTGCAAGACATTGAGAAGTCCTGTGTCGTTATTGGTTCTGATTACAGAAATGTTCTCCAGACTCTACGAGACTAGCATAAGGGACCCCGTGTCGCTATCACCCAGTGAAACCATTTTCTATCTACACTTTGCCAATCTTGTTTTATGTCTATTCACTCCCACCTCCCCTCTTCCTGTTTCTGCTATCATATTTTAAAGCAACCCTTAGACATTATCTCATTTCAATCTATAAATACTTCAGTGTGAATTTCTACAAGACGAGGACTTTTTAAAACACAACCATCATACTATTTATCATACTTAAAACATTTAACAATTCTTAACATCTTTTTCTTCCTGGTCTGTGTTGATCCTCTGATCCGTTCAAAACTGTCTTCAAAGCCAATGGTTTGTTGGTAAATCCACACCAGGTCCAACTATTGCATCAACTTGATGTATCTTTTTAGTCTCTTTTCTGTTATAACCTCACACACCTTTTACAGAGCGCTTATCTTCTAAAGGAACCAGTTTGTTTGTTGGACTTTCCTGATACTGTTATAGAGGCCTCAGCAATCACCCCGACCAAGATGTTTGTGTGATGAGGACGCCAAGGCCTGGAGAGCAGAAGTGATTTGTCAGAGTCCCCAGAGCTTTCAGGAGGGGCAGGGGCCACTCATCAGTGTGGTACTTTCCAGCATCTTGATTTTCTGGAATCCAGAAACAAGAACTGTGCCTGCTGTGTTCGCTCACTACAAGTACATCTTAGAATTATTCCAGAGAAAGCAAGAAAGTAAAGCAAGTTCTCCAGATTCATTCAGACAAATCCCACAGGCTTCTGATCAATGGAGGGAGATTTTTTTCTGCAGTATCACTTTGTAATACAATCTTGTAGATTTACCCATTCGTCTTCCTGTGGCAGGTAATTGAAACACATGTCAGCTCAGTGGCATGCACAAAAGATGTCATTTTAGGCAAATGTAATTATTTTCCCATTTGTTAAGTCTTATTTCTTTATTGGTTGAGCAAAGTAGGCATCCTGGCAAAGACACGGGCCTTTCTTTTTTTTCTTGAGTGACTATAACTAAATTTTCTTGTCACATTTCCAGTTCTTAAATTATATCATTCTGGGAAAGGATATTCTAAAATATGAGCTGTTTGGTCGCAGCTACCAGGGCATGCCAATTTTATTGCCTTTTCCTTTTTCATACATTAGGTGTAGGCACCGACTCTAGTGACTGTGGTTCTAGGCATATCTGCAGATTTATAAGAAAGGTACTGCCTCACACAGAAGGCCCAACCCACCTCGGCTCAAGTCACATCGGATGTCAGGCAAATGACTTTGCTTCTCTGAGCCGTCATTGTCTTCATTTGTGAAATAAGGATATGGTCCTACCTACCTTCTTGGGATGTGGGAAGAGCTACATGAGATAACGTGTATCCATATGTGCATTTACTTTTTGCTCAGCAATAAATAGTAATTATGATAAATATATTGGGGCTGGAAATATAGCTCAGTGGCATAAGCAACTGCCTGGTAAGCATAAGGTCATGAGTTTGATCCCCAGTACTACAAAAAAAAAGATAAATATCTTCTCAAAATTCTGACACTTTTCTGGGACAAATCTGGATTTTCCTGGTTAATGACATCTAGGAACCTTTTTCTTTGCCATCTGCTTTTTTTTTTTTTTTTTTGGTTTTGGTTTTTCTCCGGTACCGGGAACCAAACTCATGACCTTGCACTTGCAAGGCAGGCGCTTTGCCGCTGAGCTAAATCCCCAGCCCCTGCCATCTGCTATTGATATACTTAATGATAGGTAGCAGGTCAGATAGGGCAGGACTTTAGAGAGGACCTCATCCCACCTCTCCATGCCATAAACAAGAAAACTAAGGCTCAGAGAAGGGAGGTATTCCCCAGGAACACACAACTGGCTAGTGGCAGGGCTGGGCCTGGACCTCACCTTCTAGCACCTGATGCTTTCCCACACCTGCATGTGCTCCCCTCACCTTCTCTACATTTATGTCTGGATTTTATTGATGGTCACAGGGGGGCCTGCAGATAACCCTGTTACCTGCTGACCTGGCAGAGGGATCACAGCTTATTTAGGGACTGAAATGAACCACAAGAATGCAGGGGGCAGGGCCACTCAGGATCCCCTTCTGTCCCTGTTAGACAGCAGTTTTCTTTCTCTCAAATTCTTCCTACTCTTAACTTCCAGTGTTCCTAGCTTTCACTCTTTGATTTTACAGAACACCAACTCAGTGTACTGAACTTCTAGGAGGATGGGAGTTATATTTCCCTTACTTATGTTCTTTGGAGTTCATGGAGGCCCTGTGTCATCCCTATATCACACACTCTACATCAAGTGGATTCAGGTGACAGGTCAACAGTAGCAGGTCTTTCTGCAGGGAAGGGCAATGACCCCTTCCCTTCATAGGTGACAGTAGTCACAGGCGACGGAGCTGTAGCTATCAACAGGTATTATAGACAGCTAAGTTAGATAGAAATATAGTAGGCAGACAGGGCTGAGCCCTCGAGGGAGTCAGTACAAAAGATTGGAATCCATCAGGACTGTGGCTGGAGATGCAACTGAAGATTAAGGTCACAATGGCTGTTTTCCATACTTCCCTAAGGGATAAGTGGAGGTTTGGGATTATTGGTGTCACCCTTTTGAGATTTCCCATGATCTCATTAGGGGTGGGCCATCCTCTCCCACCAAGACTAAGACAAACCCACAAAGAGTAAGAACAAAGACTAAGACTAAAGACAAAACTAAAACTACAGATTATCGGCCAAGGTTAATGGCATCACTCATGTGCTCTTGCTACCACTGGATCAATATTACCTAAGCAACTACACTTGCAATCTTATTGGTTGATCATAATTTTGACCCACATTGTACCCACTTCATAATTTTGCTCTATGAAACTTCCTTGGAGAGGTGGGCTGGTTGAAAACCTACTCAGGACCTCTCCAGTCTCTCAGGAGCTAATCCTATTCCCCATTCCCCCATTACCATTCCCCATTCCTTTTCTCCAATACATTTTCCTACTCTTAAAAAAAAAAAATGCAGGGGAGCTGTGCACATCAGTACAGCAAGTATTTTTTCAAACTCAAAAGACTTCAGTGGTACCTTTCTCACCAGGAAGGGAAGTCACTGAGTTATGGAATGGGCTAGCCAAGCTGGTAGAGGTCCTGATCACCATCTCATTTCAGAGGGGAAACTGAGGCTTAGACCTGGAAAGACACTTACTTCTTCACTCAGGGCAGGCCATGACTCTCTGTGAGATTGAATTCACTCCTTCCCTTCTCTAGGGCTCTGCTTCTCAGTTCCCTCAAAAAAAGGGACTGGTCCAGCCTCTGCCTTCTGGACCCTTCCAGGAATGGTCCCCTACCCTAGGGTTATCGGCCCTTAAATTGCCTCATGCTGGTGACCTCACAAAAGGCCTCCTCATGGTCTTACCATGTTTTCTGCCTGGCCCTTCATGACTGCTGTGTCCTGTGTGTTGGTCTCTCCCTTGCCCCTCTTATTCAGAAGGGACATAGCAGCACCCATCACAGAGGGCAGCTTCAGAGCCACCTTCGAGGGAAGTCCCCTGTGTGGCTCGGCTCCTTGGCTCACACCTGATGTTCTCAAATGCACTTTGGTGGCATCTTGGAAGTTGGCCAACCCACCACCATTCCAAAGACCCCACAAGATGCTTTTTCAGATTCTTATTTGCAGAGTTCCTGGTGCCTTTGAAACCTTTTGTCTCCAGTCAAGGACGTGTTCCTAGCAGGCTCTTCCCTCTTCTTTGCAAAACTAAGACACAAAGGAACTGGAAATAGAAAGCAGCTCTGCGAAGAAGACCAACAAGAGGGCCAAGAAGCTCTGTCCTTGTCTACTCTTCCATTCTAGGGGTGTAGGATCAATGTCCACAGTGCTTGGCCCATACAAAGACCCCAGTAAGAGATTAGTGAACCAATTTGGGTGCAAAAGAACTGAATTGAAGGCTTTGCTTTGATCCTGGATGAGTTACTTTATCTTCAAAATCTCAATTTCCCCTCTGCAAAATAGGATGGCACCAATGTGAGCTCTGCCTGCTTCTGGGGCTGTCATCAGAGACCAATGAGATTGTACTCTGTGCACTCCGGAGCACTGTGAAGCTATGACCATAGTATGACCATCGCCAACAGGCAGCTGGCTCCTGGCCAGCTCTTCATATGACTTTGCTAAAACAGTTAGGGAAAGCGTGCTCCCTGAACTTGGGAATCCCCTCATGTCCCAAGAGGTGTGAGAATATTTTCATTTCATGGTTTTCAGTAACTTGATTCAAGGTAGAGCATTTGGCAACATAACATCAGAAATGGTGGGTATTATTTTTCCAGGCTAGAGAAACCATATTTTTGTACTTCCATTCTCACAGAAATTTAGAAATTCTGGACAAATGGTCTATTTCTTTAAAAAAAAAAAAAAAAAAAAAAAAAAAAAAAGGTGCCAGGGCCAACCCCTTTGCTGAGATATTGAGAATCCAGAAAGTGTCTGCTTCCCAAGCATAGTCTTTCTCATCCCCAGCATCGACCCCCCCCCACCCCCGCCTCAGTGTTCAAGGGCTCCCAAAGCCCTAACTTCTCTTCAAGACCATCCCAGAGGGCAAGTGTGGTGGATGCCATCAGAAGTCCACCCATATCCCCCAAGTACCCACCATTCCAGCATCTCACTAAAAGCATCTGCACCCCTCCCCCTGCCCCATGAGAGGAGTAGCCCAGTTGTCCCGAAAGTTAATGCTGCCAGGGCAGCCCTGGACCAGTGATGAGCGACAGGTGTAGGAAACCACCCCAGCATCCTTTCCCTTCAAGTAAAACATCTCTAAGGAATCTTCTCTTCTTCCAGAAGTCCCCCTGTGGCACCAAACCTCTGCTACCCACACAGAAACCTGTCTGTTCATGCACCCTGTACAGCGACCCCTCTCCTTCCCCGTTTCACTCCGTCACATCCCTAGATGTCAGGGTGACCTCAGATCGCCTCTAAACAACTGGTGCACATTCTTACCCTTATGCTAGGCAGACGCTGTTCCAAGAGACCCACCTGTGTGTTAGGTAAGGCAGCTGTGGTGTTAACATCCTGCATGACACACACTCTTGGGCCTAAGGCCATTCTGGTGCGAGAGTCAAGGCTGATCCCCCAGGCCATCGCTGCTATTCGTGGAGCCATGCAGAGATGAGGAGACTAGCAAACTGGCTCCCCACCTCCACTCTTACGAGAAAAAAGAATCTTTACTGCTGAAGCCTAAACATGGCTCAGAGTCTGCAGCAGGGAAGGAAGCCTAGTGAAGCCGTGATCAGGGCCTGGTTTACACCATTTTCTGAGAAATTGGGCATCTGCTGCTCAGCCGCCCGCCTGCCTTCATCAGGCCTGTTTGTGAGAATGTGGAGAATGATCACGGCTTCTGTGAAACATAAAAGACTCAGATTTTGGAGTTTTGTATCTTGGCACCTGATTTGAAGAGATGGGGTCTTGCATTGCTGTAATGAGGGAATTGTCATTCCAAATGTACCTAGTGAAATGGAGGCACCTACTTCCCATTTGCAGACATTAATTACCGTTTGGTCTTCAGGGTAACAGGCACGGTTCTATTCAGTGTGCGTTTCCCGAGCATCTGCCAGGCGCTTTACCCAGTCCTCTGGGGGAAGCCAAGTTGAGTAAGATAGAGTCCTTGTCCCCCAGGGGCTTCATAATCTCTCTGGCCAAATGCCACTGCCTATAAAAGCAGGAAGGTAATTTCCCAGAACTTACTAGAAAACTTTTGGGTCTAGTTCAGTCATAGTTTGAGATTCACTATTGCTTTCCTTCTATCAAGGCACACATTGTAGCAGCCTTCGCCAGGCCGTGGGCCTGCAAAGGCCATCTCCTGGACTACCATTCAACTGAATATGTAGTAATTAAGGGTGAGAAGGCAGGTGAAGGAGTACACAGCTATTCAGGAGGCTGGGGTAAGAGGGTCACAAATTCAAGGCCAGCCTAGATAACTTAGAGACCTTGTTTCAAAATAAAATTTTAGGAAGGACTGGGGATAAAGTTCAGTAGCAGAGTGGTGGCCTAGCATGTACAGGGTATGGGCTCAATCCCCAGTATTGCTAAAAAAAAAAAAAAAAAAGAGTGGCAACATAGTCTGCTGAACTTTGGGATACTGCAGCAGGGCTGTGGGCCAGCAAGAATGGAGGGAGACATGTGAACAGGCTGGGAGGAAGGACACATGCTCCCAGCCTGGACAACTCCCAGACCTCATAATTGAGGGCTTCTCTTTCAGGGAGCCCAAGGAAGGTAGCCCAGAAGACTAAATTATTTACCAGACATTATGCTTCTTTGAGCCATAGACTCCATGTTGAAAAGAGCCCTTGTTTTCCTTTATGGAATTACCTCCGGTTGAATAAGTCCAGTGATGGGGAACTTACCCCATTTCATGTAGAAAGTATGCAGGCCTTGAAGCAAATATGCATGATTATTGCTATCCAGGCATCCAGACATCATCTCACCAGGCACAGGGGTGCACACCTATAATCCCAGCACTCGGGAGGCTGAGGCAGGAGGATCATTGCAAGTTCTAGACCAGCCTGGGCTATAAAGTGAGCTCAAGCCTGAACTGCATAGTGAGACCCTGTCTCAAAAAAAATCTCACCAGGACTTCATTTCAGAGTTTATTTAAAAATAATAAAATAAAAGGCAATTATGTTCTTCTCCTGGAAAGTGGCTGTGAGAATCCAAAGACATGATGCCGTGGTGTTCCTGGCTCTGTGACTGACACAGAGAAGTGCTATGGCATCTGTTGGATTTCTTCTCTTCCCCTGGGAGCTCCCAATGATGGTCTCAAATTTACCTCCATTCAGAATTTCTTGACCAAAGTGCAATCTTGCTTCAAACTCCTCATGTCATGGAATGTTGTAATCGTTGGTCCATGATCCACCTTCCCTGTTGGTTTCCACCTTATTCCCCTCATTTACTCTTATCTTCCACTCCTGCATCTGCAATAGAAGACAAACATCCAAAGTGTTTAATGCACAAGTGGTGTTGGTATGTGACCTTGTAAAATACATGTCACTAGTCTGTGTGTGTGTGTGTTTTGAATTTACATCAATGCGACTAGATTATATATTTTTTTTCTGTGTCATTGTAGCTGCTGTTGTTTCCCTCTCAGCCCTTTGTTTTTAAATCTTCCTGGGTTTACACATCTTGGCCAGGGCTTCTCCCTGCTCCGTCCATGGGACACAGACATCATGTCACCCATGCATCCCCCAGCAACAGAGACTAGGTTACCTTCAACTCCCCACCCTCACAATTAACAAGTGTCTGTATATATGTCCTCCTGTAGAGCCATCTAAGAATTTCTTTAAGACATACGTGCAGTATCAGAAGCTATGTGCACAGTCAGTATGCCTAAAAGCTGCCACATTGCTCTTCGGAATCGCCAGGCACATACCCACTGCCTCTGGCCAGATTCCTGTGTTCCTCCCTCCCACCTACATGTGGTATTTCCCCCACCTCTCATTTTTTTTTTTTTGCCAGCCTAAAAGAATGAGACAGTATCATACTGTGGTTTTAAACATTATATCTCTGATTACTAATGAGTTTGAGCATTTCTTCCTGTGCTTATTAGCCAGTTAGTAATTGTCAGTCCTGCCTGATCCTTCAACCATTTTTTTAAATTTTGAGGTTCTTGTCTTTTTCTTGTTGAATTTCAAAAGTTCTTTATAAAATCTAAATATCAATTCCTTGTTGGATTTTAGCTTTGGAAACAGCTTCTTCCATTCTGGCACTTGTCTTTAAACCCCAAATCTTTGTTGAACAGAGAAATTTTTAATTTTAATGTGGATAAATCTGCCCCTTCCTTTGGTCCTGTGGCTTGTGATTTTTTGAGTTACTTAATCATCCCCTGACATCCCCTACATGCCAGGTCTTGTCTGGATACCGGTGTTGCTGAGATGGGCAGGATGCAGCCCCTGCCCTCAGGGAACTCTCAGTCCAATGAAGAGCAGACGAAAGGCCCAGGAAGATATGATTCCATATAAGGGGTGGCACAGGTGGCTGGTTCCACTCTGCCTGGCAGAACCTACGAAGGATGTCTGGAAAGGGGGAGGGCATCTGGATGTCTGGAAAGGGGGAGCTGGGGGAGCTTTGGGAAAGGGGGAGCTTTGATGGACCAGTAGGAGGTAGCCAAGCAGAGGTGAGAAAAGGTACTCCTTGTGCAGTGGCCCATTACACGTGACCTGGGCCTCTTGGCAAGTTAGCTCTTGCCCTTGGGCCAGTTTGTCTAAAGTAAGAGACAAATCTGTCCCTAGAAGGTCATTATAGCCCTGGAGCATTTGACTAGTGTCTATGAGGCCTGTTAAAAACCTCAACGCAAAGCTCAGAGAACTCATTTAGAACGTGGCAGTGGCCTGCTGTTGGTGACAATAAAGAAGAATGGGTGCTCAAGACCCAACTGAAAAGCACAGAGTCCACCTCCGTTCTGAGCAGTGAAGGGCTGTTACGAGGAGGACAGTGGTCCTGAGAGTGGTCCGAAGGGCTGGCCCAGGGCAGTAGCTAGGTCAGGCGGAGTGAGCATGAGACTCCTTTCTGAGTAGTGGTCGTTTGGCCAGGAGAAAGAAGAGTAGTCAGGGTCCGTGGTCACCTAGGGTCACTGTATCCACCCTTGAAGGCTAGTGAAGAGCAGGTGTCAGAGTGAGATGGGGCTCCAGGGCAATCAAGACCTAGAAAAAAGGTTGCAGGGGACAGGTTTCAGTTTCGAGTGAAGAGGATCCTTCAAAGCAGTTGCGGAGCCATAGGGTGAGGATTGGAGGCCACAGAGCTCTCCCATCGCACTCACTCATGCAGCCAGACCAGGGCGGGGATGGGCTTCTCCAGGGCTGCGCATGGGACAGGGCAAAGCCAACACCAGCCCTATGGCCTGTCTCTCAGCTCAGAGCTGTCCACTGGGCCTGGATATCAGACCTTGCTTTGGGGCCCTGGAGTTGAGTGTATTTATAGAACCTTTGATTATACTGAGCCACAATCATCTTTTGTTTTACACCCGAGTTGTATGCTGAGTCTGTGTGTGTGTGTGTGTGTGTGTGCTGTTGTTGTTATTGCTGCTGTTAACAACAACTAAACTTCAGAGCACATTGTACACCTCCCTCAGATCAGAGCGAAAGCCAAGTGAGCACAGACATCTAGGGCTGTGGGAAATATAACCCATGTCACGGGATGTAGGTGCAGCTGGAGCAGAAGGTTGGCGACCTGCTTGTCTTCCTGCTTGGGGGATGCAGCTTGGGAAGGAGGCAGAGCCAGCCTGTGGTTGACATCCTTGTCCACCTGGCCCATGGACTCTCCAAGGCCCACAGCCAGTGAATATGTTTAGACTGAACATTTTTTACAGCCAAATTTTCACCGACAGGACCTATTTTCTTCACATATGCAAATCCCAAATTCAAAATAAAGAATCCACTGCTTAAAGAGAAAACTTTCTTTTTGCACTGCAAGAAGGAAGCAGTATCATTCAGCAGGAAAAGAGGCTCTTTATTTCATGATGGTTTTCACCTCTGAGAACCAGAAAATGTCCACACTGAAGTGTCCTCAGTCTAATTCAGTGACTGTTAACCCTGTCTACACATTAGGGTCCGTTCAGGGAACTTTTAAAAATGCTGCCACCCTAGAACCACGCCTCAGTTCTCTGGGGTTCTAATGTAATGGGTCTGCCATGTTGGAACCTGGGCATCTGTATTTTCTAGAGGTCCTTAGATGACTCTAAGGCATTGCTGAGGCCAAAAACCACTGGAAGATTTCAGTACAACTTGCAGATGAAGGAAGTGAGGCCCAGAGAAAGGCAATAGTCAGTCACACATAAGCCAGTGATAACCAGCAGCAGGGCCCACGTAGCAGGGAGCCATACAACAACAACCTAATGCCACAGCCTCTCCCCTTGCTCCAAACCCCAGAAAGGATCTCCTTTCCAGGCTGGGCACATGTCTCCTGACCTACAACCTCCAGTAGGCCTGGCCATCTACATCCAAATAGATGGTTCATGCTGTTTGCATGATGTCATTAGCAAGGCACTGGTGAATGGAAGAGCAGAGCGGGCATCATCCTTCCCTCTGCAGGCCCAGGAGGGGCCCTGGCCAGAGTGCAGGGGACAAGACAGGATAACAGAAGCAAAGCCTTAGGTCACACACAGGAACACCCCTTGGCCAGCAGGAGTCAGAATACCTGGACACACTGCACAGAGGTCCAACACGAGGAACCATGACCCAGCACTCTGAGTCTACAGCAACCAGGACAAGCAGAGGGGACAGCAATACTCAGGGAAAACTTCTTGGAAGAGGCAGGTAGGCCTAGGCATATTGATTTAGTAAAGAAAGGGGAAAGCTGCCTTCCAAGTGGAGGGATGATTATGGGGGGCAGGTGGCAGTAAGAAAGCATTGTGTTCACGGATATAGCAAATAACTCACAGTTACTTTTATCACAAATATAGTAACTGTAATAGATTGTATACTTCCTGTTAGGTAAACTGCAAGCTAGGTGCTTGCCTATCTTCTCCTTATGTAACCCTCAGAGCATCCTGGAAAGTTTCCGATTTTTTTCATAGAAATTATGACCTATTTTTAAAATCTTTGTGTGACCAGCTCCTAGCGCAAAACAGGTGACCAATAGCATTTGTTGGGTGAGGAAAGGAAGGGGTCAAACCAGAGGACATTGTATAACATCCTATTAGCATCCAGCATGTCCAAAGTCCAGGGTGTAAAAATAACTTTAATCTTCTACTACTATAGCACTGCTGTTGAGGGATTCTTTATGATATAATACCTTGAGCTCGACCTGATATGCAGTAAGCCCTGAAGAAATGTAGACTGGATGACCAGCATCCCTGCTCAGAATCAGTAGTAAGAACATGCTGAATTCAGAACCAGGGCCAGCTCCTCTGAGCGGCAGAAGCTGACTGGGGCATCTGCATGGTTGAAGACTTCAAAAGGCCAGAGCAGGATGCTGGAGCCTCTGGCGGTGTGTGCTAATGTGACATTTAGGTGCTGGGTGACCTAGGCAAGAGAGAGCTGCCTGCACAATGCAATACCTCCCCAAAGGGCAGGGAGCCTGGCACGGAGAAGGAAGTGACTTTTACAGGCCCCCACTCCTCTAGAGTCTTGGGAAGCATGCAGAAGTGACTTAGGGGATCCCCTGTCCTGTTCTCCAAATGTTTATAAGGCATCAGCGGTGCATCTGCATTTCTGCAAAGGAACTCACTCCATGCCAGAGCCAAGTGAACAGTTTCTCTGGGTGCCACTTGGAATACTTTTATTAGCTCTGGACGTTTTGCTGCTCAGGTCTGCAGCCCTGGGGGCCCAGCTGAATTGTGTGTGGACCCTTCTTTAGGAGGTGTAGTGGACCCTACTCTCCAAAGCTATTACATTCAGAAGGCACTAATCACATACCTACACTAGCAAAATACCTGAGGCTGTGTGCTTTGGAAAGAAAAGAGGTTTGTGTAGCTTGCAGTTCAGGAGATCGGACAGCACAGTGCCAGTGCTACGCAACTCTGGTGAGGGCTCATGTTGGATAGCACCACAGTGAGGGCAGCTCATGGGAGAGTGACAAGCAGTGCATGGAGGAGGGATTCAGGGAGCTGCCAGAAGTCCTCCTGAAAACTGTTCTCATGGGAACTGACCAGGGTCCCCTTGGGACTACATTAATCCCATTGGAGGGTGATGCCCCCAGTGACCTAATCATCTCTACACTGCCACACTGGGGACCAAGCTTTTAACACAAGAACCTTTGAAGACACCTTCAAACTATATCCAAACCATAGCACCCACCATAGAGGATCAGGGAATGCCTGCTCTGTGACCTTGTCCAAGTCTGTTCACCTAGTGCTCACTCTCACTCTTACACTGCTTGTCCCATGCTCCCTCCCTCTTGTGACCCCCACCTTTCCCTGAATCCACTTCCCTGTGGTCACCAATATCTGCCATACACCAAATCCATTGGCCCCAGCTCAAGGGGCTGGTCAGGCCTGCCTCTTCACAGCACATGTCATTCTGTGAAGTGATCCCTTTCCTTGGCTTCTAAGATGCCCATTTCTCCCAGCACCCTGCTCTTGTCCTAGCCACTTCTTCTTGAAGTATATTTGCTCTGTTCATCCCCAGAGGTCAGTGCTTCCCTGGTGTTGTGCTCAGACCTCTCTTCTGTCTAGGTTTGCTTTCCCTGGGGTCTTGCGCCTGCCCACTGTTCCAGCTCCCAGTTTCCATGCTCAAACCCTCTGCCTCCAGCTCATTCCTCTGCCATGAGCTCCAGACTCAAGAACATCTTCACCCGGACACCTGAGCACCTCAGGCTCAGCATATTCGAAATGGAAATCATCACCTCGCTCATTATATTTGGCCCTCTCCTGGATCCCCATTCATAGAATGGTACCTGAACCCCTGCTACCCCCACGAGAATCTGGGGTGACTTTCTTGCTCCCCATTCATCTCCCATTTGATCACCCAGCTGTTCCTATTTCACCTGGTAAGGGGAAACTTTTGGCAAATCTGATATCCCCTCTCCAGTCCTGTCTGCCACCATGCTAGGCCAGTTCTCATTCTCTTTACCCTTGACAATGACTAAAACAGTGAACTAAACCCAACAGAATAGTGAGGAGGGGAATGGTATGTTTGAAGGTACACTTGGATTTGAAAACACTCTGAACAAGTGCATATAAGGAACCAAGGGCAGTGAGAGACTGCCTGGTAAGACAGTGAGCAATGTGGCTTCTGAAAGATGCTGATTCCAACTAAGAATGCATTCATAGGACTATGATGTCCAGAATGCATGCGTAAAGTGTGCTGCTTGGGTCTACACCCATTAGGAAAATGGTGACATTGTCTGGGGTAACCCAAGAAGAGGCCCAGGTAGGGTGGGAAATAGAAATGAAGTTCTGTAAGGAGAGGTTGGGGCTGGGACCGTGGGAATGATATGCTTGGGTCTTTTAGTTTCTGCAGTTATCCTGAGACAGAGGAGCAGAAGTTGTTCCTGTGGTCCTGAGGGCAGAGCCAGCTGCACAGGGCAGAGTTTCAGGGTCAAAGTGCAGCTCAGTGATCAAGAAGATCTTGGTGACAGGCAGAGTCCAGCTTATGGGGAGAGGGAGAGGTGTTCTCCCCACCCTTGAAGCAGAGGAGGTTCTGGTCCACATGGGCTGGAGGCTTGGTGATTCTACCTGGAAGGGGTGTTGGAGGAAGGATGTACTCAAGAATGCACTCAAGGTGTACAGGGGGGCAGGACCTCCAATAGGAGCCTCAGACACAGCCTAGATCCCCTGTAACTGGCCACTGTCTCTTGTCTCACAGACAGCAGGGAAGTGAAGGTGGGAGAGTACAATGCTGTGGCTGACACACTGGAAATCATCAACGACACCATCAGGTTCCAAGGTAAGGTAGGCAAGGGCTGGGAATAACACAGAGTCCTTGGCCTTGGGGGTCAAGGGACCATCCTCAACACATCTACTCACTCACTCACTGAACCCAAGGTCCAAATCACTCTGTTGGGTTCCAGTGTCTGCAACAGGTTGCTGGAATTTGCATGGAGTGCTCCCCAAGGTGTTGAAACTTTTGAACTGCCATAAGTCATTCTTTCCCAGTGTGGCCTAGCTGTGTTTAGCTGTCTCCTCTTTGAGGAAAAGGTCTGATTGGGTTCACAATAAAGCTTCTTT
>NW_004955419.1:27155701-27164009 GCF_000276665.1 Chinchilla lanigera
CTCTCTCTCTCTCTCTCCCTCTCTCTAATGTACTCCCTGAAAGCCATTCCCCTCTGTAAGGAGAGGTTGGGGCTAGAGAGCTGCTAGAGAGTTCCTCCTCAGCTTCCAGATCAGTTTAGATACTTCCTCTTTGCAACATTCTTGATTGACCCCCAGTTGAACTAATGCTCCCCTTCTGTTTACTTCCACAGTCTTTTTCTCCACCTCTCCTATGGCCACCCTTGTTTTACACTGAAATTACTAAATGACTGGATCACAAGCCCTTTTATGGATTCTATTTGATTTTAAATTCCTGGCATCAGAGTTTACCACATGTTGGAGGCTTGGTGATATTTGATGAAAAAACAAACACATGATTCATCAAGTGGATGGGCAAGCCAATGGATGCATGGACAGGTGGATGGGTGCATGCATTGACAGGTGGATGGGTGGATGCATGGACAGATGGATGGATGGATGGATGGATGGATGGATGGATGGATGGATGGACGGACGGATGGATGGGCAGCCTACTCTGAATGGAAATAGATGAAGCTGTCACATCTATGACACCTTGACTATTACCTTGTTTCCACTAGGTCAGAGGAAAAGGAACAGCTAGTTTTCTGTGCCTGGAGTTCCTTCTTTAATTCAGGCATCAGAATTATGTGGACTCTTTGGTTAACCTTTGTCACATTACTACATAACACTGGATTTATGAGCTTGAGAACATTGTAGAACTCCAGAACTCCAGTCAGTCTTCCAGAGTGACTCCTGAATATGGTCTCCATTCCCACCCCACCCGAGGGAGCTGTTACAAACCACATAGTTTCTTATTACTTCTTGGAGCCACAGCAAGTCTCTGAAAAGTGGGCAGCAAATCCAATTAGTCCTGTCGTGCACCTGAGAAAATGGCTCAGAAAGTATGTCACCCCAAATTCACACAACCTGTAAGAGGCACAGCCTCTATTCTAACTGCTCAGGTTCTGATCCCCAAGTTAGGCCTATTTCCTCCTGGATTCAGGAGATTGGAGTTCACTGAACAAGAATTCTGGCTTTAGAAATTGAAGGAAAGATCTCAACACAAAATAAAGACACATAACTAGGAGAGAAAACAAATTTGGGGTGGGGAAGCAGAGAAAAAGCAAGGACAATGACTAAACAATGTCAGGGCACCAAGCC
Organism: Chinchilla lanigera; assembly: GCF_000276665.1. Taxonomy (NCBI): domain Eukaryota; kingdom Metazoa; phylum Chordata; class Mammalia; order Rodentia; family Chinchillidae; genus Chinchilla; species Chinchilla lanigera. The sequence goes on from NW_004955419.1 coordinate 27,156,863, forward strand.
CATCACTGATTGCACTCAGATCCTGCCATCCATGCACACTTCCTGCTTCTCATCCTTCCCCCACTCCCTGCAGAGTGAACCCAAAGCCAAGTCAGGACAGCTCCAGATTCAAGGCAGAGCCCAACCCCAGCCCACACCTTTGCCTGGGTTCAGCTCTAGCCTCTCCTACCCAGACTTCTGCATTCACCCCCATGTGTTTTCCCACACCTGTCTTATCCCCTCGAGTCCTTTTTGCCCCCAGCAGCCAAAGTTACCTCCCTTCTTCTCAGAACTGTGCCTGGTTCCCAGCGCTCCCAGTGAAGAGGTCTTGCTATGTAACGTGCCCCCCTCAAGGCCTCCTTGAAGGGACCCCTTCCTATTTTTCTGTCTCCATTCTCAAATATCTCCAGCCAAATTGCTTACAGTTCCTTGATGCCAAGACACCACTGTGCCCTCTGCCCAGAATGCCCTTTTCTCCTTGTCTTCCTGATGACAGCCAACAACCCTACAGGGCTCCCAAGACTGTTCCAACTCCTCTCCTTTCCCAGCCGCTCCTGCTCCATTGAGGGGAGCTTATTTTGCTCCTGCTTGATGCTCAGGCCTTCCAATGCCTGGAGTCATCACACCACCTGGGCCGGTCTGTGGATGCCAATTGTCCAGTTGTTGGAGCACAGCCTCAGAGCTAGGTAGATCTGGGTTCATCTCCCATGTCACTTACTAGCTGTTACTTACTTAGCACCTAAAAAGTTATTTACCCCTCTGTAAAATGGGAATGGTCCTATCACCCATGAAGCTGATAGATCAAGTGGAAAATCTCTAGACTACACTGTCTTTAGTTTTAGATAATATATATCTACATATTAAAATCTGTACCTATTAATTTCCATGCTCTCTATATCATCCCATGGTAAGCTTTCAATAACATGATTGATTGCTTATTATTGCTTTTTCCTCCATGGCTAGTGTGTAAGTTCCCTGGGGGCAGGGCTATGTCTTACTCATCTTTGAGTCAGATCTGGTGCTGGGTCCATCAGACCTAACAGGTAGAAGGGAACTAAATGAACAAATGGTGTTGGATGGATGAGTAAGGAATGAATGGACCAAATGAAAAGCAAGAAAACTTAAGACTGCTGCTGCTACTAATACACCTGAACTACCATGACTATTTGACTCCCATGATGTCTTAGCTGATTCCTGGTGGATGCACATTTTGGAGAGAGGGAAAGTGGAATAAGGAGGAAAAGGTCATGTCAATTTTCCTGAAGTTGTCTCTAAATAACAGATTACAAACTCATTGGCTTATATAACCTTTGACCCAAACCTCAGCTCCCTTTCTCATTTCTCACATCCCAGAGGGAATTTTTTTCAGCCAAGACCCACCGGCCCCCAGGGCTACTGTTGCATTTGAGAGCCAGAAATACACTGTATTAATCACTTTCCCATTGTTGGGATAAAATACCAGACACCTGCAAATTAAAGGAGAAGTTTATTTGGCTCACAGTTTTGGAGTGTTTAGTCCATGGTAGACCGCTCCAAGGCAGAAACGGCACGGTGGAAAAGCATAGCAAAGGACAGCTGCTCACCCGAAGGCAGCCAGGAAGCAAAGAGAAAGAAGGAAGGAGCCAGGGACAAGAATATGCCCTTCCAGATCACACCCCCAGTGACCTGCCTCTTCAGACCAGGCCCCACCTCTTCATCACACATTCAGCTAAGAATGAATCCACTGATGAGCACCCCAGTGATCCACTCACCTTGCAAAAGCCTTGCCTCTGAACACATGAGACTTTTGGAGGACATTTCAAACTAAACATTCAGCCTCTCAACAAGCATCAGGCAGTAGGTAAATGGAACACAGCTGGGGGAGGAAAAGTTTCTGAATTTTAAACTCTCACTTCTGGAAGCAGACTATGATGCTATATCTACCTTGTGTCTGCTTTAGCCCTGATTCTTTGCCCTTGAAACTCCTATTATTATTGTTACTTTCCATGGGTTGTTTTCAAACCTGAAGCTAAGCAAGTTCCCTAGATTTTTTAGATGGTACAAACTCTTTTTATCCAATAAATGTTTCTAGGGGCTGGGGATTTAGCTCAGCAGCATAGTGACTGCCTGCAAGTACCAGGTCGTGAGTTCGATTCCCAGTATCAGAAAAACAAAACAAAACAAAACAACAACAAAAAAAACAATAAATGCTTCTAAACACAGAGGTTTTTAAACACAGATGTTTAGTGGCATTCTCTACCCCCACTGTCACCACATCTACCCATCCCCAGCTTGTACCCTGGGAATGAGGGCATTACTGAGCCTGATGCCCCAGAATTGCCCATGGGGTCATCCTAACCCCTTGCGGGCCTCCAGGACTTCCAGCAATAGTCATTCCCCTGCACCTAGCTGATTCCATAGATCCCCACTAGAGAAAAAGAAAACCTCAAAGTTTCACAACTCCACAGCAAAACTCAACCTGAAATAGCTAAGAGAAAGGCGAACTTTTAGGAAGTTGGGGGTAGTGTCTCTACATCCCTCACCCCAAACCAGCCTGTGCCAGGTATAACTAAATCAGGGCAATTTTGCAACCTTGCAGGGAGATGTGTTTGCTCAGAGATTCTTGGGCTCCCCCAGGCTCCTGGCGCCCTTGAAGAGTAAGCAGGGAAAGTTTCCAGGCACAGAGTGAGATGGAACCCCACAGTTTTCTTCCAGCCCTAGCACTGCAGGAAGGGAAGGCAGCTTCCGCCTCCCACAGCTAGCAAGACTTAGGGAAAAAGAAAACCAAACAGCTTTTACAACAATGACCTTGCGGAAGAAAACCTGCAGCCAGAGCACATATATGTCACCCTAGAATGGACAGGCAGAGTGCCTGCCTTGTTGAGGGAAGATCATGTATCATGTATGAGTAAGAACAGAGTTCTTGAGGCCAAAGCCAATTCCCTTACCCTCAGTGCTAACTGGTCACATCACCCAGCCCTGTGCCTTCCAAGATGTTGTTACCTTTGGGGATGAATGGTGATGGGTTTTCAACAGTGTAATTAGACCAAATCAAATTCTAGTCTTCTAATGGCTATTAAATGCATCACAAATCCCTTATTGATTCTATTTGGAGAAGGAAATAAGACCTGGCTCAGACTCCCTGCTGGGCAGACTGGCCAACCACTGGATCCGGTTCACACAGTAGGTAGATGTGCCTCGCATAGCATTTGTGTGCAGGGGACTGACCAGTGTCAAGGACACCCAGGTACACTAGGCTCCACCGATGTCTTCTTGATTTTGTAGGATCCGAACCTCCAAAGGACAAGACCATCATCCTGGAGCAGCTGCGGAAGATCTCCCTACCTCTCTACAGCATTCTCTCTGCCCTCACCATCCTCGGCATGATCATGGCCAGTGCTTTTCTCTTCTTCAACATCAAGAATCGGAACCAGAAGTAAGCTGCTCCTGTCCTGCTCTGAAACAACACATTCTAGATGGACAAATCTTGTGGTCCAAGTATAGGATCATCACATGACACACCGTCCAGGGATACAGAAGGCTTTAGGGCAGTTTCCTCAAATGTATCACCTGGTTACTGTGATGATTTAAGTGTTCTGCACACATCTCTCTCTCTCTCTCTCTCTCTCTCTCTCTCTCTCTCTCTCTCTCTCTCACACACACACACACACACACACACACACACACACACACGTTCTCACACAGAGTGAAATGCTGTTTGCACACGTAAGGCTAGGTTAAATAAATAGAAGGGTCCAAGTTCACCAGCCTTCCCAGAGGTTGAGTATGCCCAGCACATTGCAGTGTCCAGAAGCAGAGATTTAGAAGACAAATTTCCGCAGCTTCTCTGCCCCTGCACTTTGGGAACCTTCACTGGAGAGAACCACTAAGTCCAGTGATGGGGACCCCCATTTATACAACACATGACAGTCCAGGAAACCCCTCCCTATGTCATCTTGTTTGACCCTCCTGATTCTCCCTGTGCAACAGATGAGAGCCCCAGAGCTCTGTGGCGGAGGACTACTGTCCACATGCATCAGGGCCTGCCCCCTTGCTTTCATGCCTCAACTTCTTTTCCCCGACACGCACCCTCATCTCTGCCAAAAGAGAGCCTCACTCAGTTCTGTTCAGCATGGGTAGAACAGGCCACCACTCTGTACCAGTGTCAGCTAGGCACCACTACCTTCTCTGGTTTCCATGGCAAATCCCTAAACCTAGCGCCCCCACCCCCCCCCATCTTGTCACAGGAGAGGCCAAGCAGGGTCTCAGAGCATGCACCACTTGGGAGCAGCCTCGGGCCCCACACACACAGGCCACAGGTCTGCCATCGTGCCCAGCAGTCCCATTGCATCAGCTCAGAGGCTGCCAGGGATGAGCCCAATCCAAGGGAATGGATTGTTTCTCTCTCAGTTGGCAGATGAGGATATTGGGGGCTTTAGGCTTTTATGGTTATTTCTTTGGGGGGTTTTTTGAAGCAACTCACTTGTCAAACCTATTTCCTGAAAAACAGAATAGGGTTTTGACCACCCGTTGTTTTACTTATCACAATGACACATAATATTGCTGCAGAAAACTTAAAGCAACATTTGCCTTCTCAGTACAAACCTTAAATGATGACTATCCCTGTTAGGTACTGCACAAGGCCTTGGTACATGGTCATCTGTCAGTTAGTGTCAGACTGCCTCCCTGCATGCCTTAGGAGTTCCTACCAGCAAGCTGCCCTAGCCACAAGATTAAACGTTTTTAATTCTGTAATTACCCTGGCTTGGCTTCCTGGGGGGAAATTACCATTATTCTTTCCAAAAGGCAAATGGAGATGAAGTTTTTGACTGTCTAGCCTATTAGAAAATCTGCAGAAATAGGAAGTAAATGCTCCTGTGGTTTCACAGGCCCCTTACTTCTGCCTTCCTAAGTACTACCCATCCTTAAAAGGCTACTTCCTCCAGGAAAACGGCCCACCTCCTGGCTAGTCCCCTCCCAGCGTGCTGTGGGAACGAGAGTGAAACCACCTTCCTGGTTTACGAAAGCACCTGAGGGCCCAGGAGCAATTCAGCTTTCCCCTAGACAGCATCATCAATTGCTTTGTGTCACAGGCGAGGAAACTCAGCCATGTTAAATGACTTGCCAAGGTTGCACCTCTAAAGGGTGGCTGGGACTAAGACCTGGTTTCAGTGCTTCCAACTCAAAAGCCTACGTATAGCTCCAATACACACACACACACACACACACACACACACACACACACACAAACCAGCAGGCTTAGTGTTTCCCACCACTTTGACATGTTACATGTTTAAAATGTGAAGGATTAATAGAATTGCACAGCAGAAAGAAAAATGTTCAGGGAACAATTGACTATAATCTCACTCTATAAAGGAGCACCTGGACCATGGGGTGCCTGAAAACCTAAGACTTTCTGAGCTGATTGTGCTGGGCAGACCATGAACCTCTGGGGGTCAACTCTAGCCCACTGAGGACTTAACTAAGTTCTGGCTTGCAGGGCACCTGGGAGCCACAGCAGGATTCCTGAAAGAAGTGAGAGGGAAGCATGTAGAGACTGTGGGTACACAGAATGCCCCAACTGTAGCCTGGTAAAGACAGTGCAAGGCTTGGGATGGGGACACCCTTGTCCGCCTGAGGTAGGGATGAAGACTGGGAGAGGACGGCAACTGTGCGGCCATCTTTGTGCATGGAACAGTGTGAGCTTTCGAAACCCTCAGAGGCAGACAGAGTAGGTATTTATCCAACACTTACTGGGCACATTTTGTGAGCAATCTTAAATCATCACCCTCAGACCACCTTGAAGTTGTCAGCTTGAGACAGGGGGCTGTTGTGTTGGAGTCTCCCTTCTCACTGAAGAAGGTCCCTCAACTTCGAAGCCTATTAACTTTGTGCTTTTGCATTTTGAAAAATTGGAAAATGAAAGTGGATGAAGAAGTCAATACAACATGCGGTCGCTAAAGAAACAATAGATGAACTTGACAAAGGAGACAGAAGAATCGACAATTAGAAATCATACAATTGTCTGGGCCCCTTGATGGAGGTAAATGGGCCCACATAGGTGAGGATGGAGAGAAGAGGAAACCACGGCTTCCACTTTTCTCCACCATTTTAGCCTCAGCAGCAATGCACACACCTAGGGGCCCTTGGAAACATTTGATGAAGGAATAGGTCTGTGAATGTGTCATCTCCTTCTCTTGCCAGGCTCATAAAGATGTCAAGTCCCTATATGAACAATCTTATAATCCTTGGAGGAATGCTGTCCTATGCATCTATATTTCTCTTTGGCCTCGATGGATCCTTTGTCTCAGAAAAGACGTTTGAAACACTTTGCACTGTAAGTTGCTCTGCATGTGTCAATGGCATATGATGTAAAGGTGTCTCGGTGACCCCAGTACTCAATCACAGATATGGACCCAGAAATGTTTGGAAGTATGTGGGTAGGTGGGAAACCCCATTGTGCAGTCCTGGACTTAACAGGGAAGTACGCTGTCACTTTCAGACCAGAACGAGCATAATAAGCCTTGCCTGTAACACTAAGGTGATGGATTTAACAGGCCACTGTGGGAAGACAGCCCACTGAGAAGTGTCTGGATGGCCAGAAAGGGGAGGGAGGGAATTTTCCACCAGGACACTTCAGTGCCCAGAGACAGGGTCAAGGTCAAGGTCACTTAAGAGGAAACAAATGCTCCCATCTACCTAGATAGCCCTCATTGGATGTGATAGAAGATGTTCACATGGGTAACCTTCAGTCATATAGAACAGTTGCCATCTTATTTTCTATTTCAGTGGTATTTCTCAATCATGCTTTTCATTATTGCCTCCCTTAGGAGCCTTTTTGGCCTAATCATCCCACCCATGACATTTTAATACCAGGGGTATACTCTATATCTCTCTATGTACTATATGCATATCTGTATATATAAAAGAGTGATGTTTTTCACATTCAAGAACCAATGCTGAAACAGATGTAAGGTAAAATCCTGTATTCCCAGCTACTTGGGGGAGCGGGGCTAAGGCAGGAAGATCTTGAGTATGAGTCAAGGGTCACACATGACCCTGATGTGAGTCACTTAACATGACCCTGTTTTAAAAGAAAGGGAAGAAGGAAGGAAGGAAGGAAGGAAGGAAGGAAGGAAGGAAGGAAGGAAGGAAGGAAGGGAGGAAGGGAGGAAGGGAGGAAGGGAGG